>NC_051388.1:23925751-23940346 GCF_015228065.2 Penaeus monodon | reverse complement strand
TCGAACTAATTCATATAAGCGTATAATTGTTCACCTGATCTATACCATGAGAAACATTCATTTTTTTCTGTGAATACATCAAAATCTAAGCCCAGCGTGATGTTTGTTCACCGTTACTATTCTTATAATTTAGCTGTATCAGTCTCCGTTCTCTATTACCTTTCTTTCTTCTCCTGTTATTCATTCACCTTTATATACACACACTCTCTCTTTCCTGTCACTTTCTCTTCTCTCTCTTCTCTTCTGTCACTTTCTCTCTCGCATTATCTATCTATCTGTCCCCGACGTATCTATCTACCTCCCCCTCCCAATCCCTTTCTCCCTTTCCTCTCCCTCTCTCTCTTCCTCCTCCCCGCCTCTCTCTCCTCAAGGCAGACGCAGCCGCCCGTTCCTGTGTTCATTCACACTTCCGTTTTGCAGCTCATCGTCCTGTTCGCCCTCGTGGCTGTGGCCTGCGCCGCCCCCCGCCCCGATGCCCCTCCTTCCTACGGCCCCCCCGCCTACAAGGAGCCTGGCATGCCCTTCGACTTCGCCTACGCCGTCAAGGACGACTACACCGGCAACGACTTCGCCCACGACGAGACCAGCGACGGCAAGGTCACCTCGGGATCCTACCGCGTCCTCCTCCCCGACGGTCGCACCCAGATCGTCACCTTCACCGCCGACCACCACAGCGGATACGTCGCTAACGTCGCCTACGAGGGCGAGGCCTCCTACTCTGCACCCAAGCCTGCCGCCTACGCCCCTCCCCCTCCCGCGTACGCCTAAACCCCAAGCCTTCCTCCTTCGCCTGTGATACCAACAAACACCTGCCGTTCGCCTTCCCCTTTTCCAAGCCTCTCCAGCTCACTCCAAGCCCCTTGACTCCTTCGCCACAACTTCCATCGTTCTGTCGACTTGTCGTTCCTCAGGCTCGTTCCCGCTCCTTTCGGAGCCGCCGCTTGAGCGCCGCTTCCGCCGCCTTCGCTGCGGCTGCGCTTCAGCGCCTGCTTCCTTTCCCTACTGAGATTCAAAAGCAATTTTATTTATTGTAAATTATGCTTTTCATTCTTTAAAATAAATGCTGACATATGTGATATGCCCCCCTTTTATTGTCACCTATACATATACATATATATGTATACATATATATATATATATATATATATATATATATATATATATATATATATATATATATATATATATACGCATTTACTCCTTGCAAGTCCACAATAGACCGTATACTAACGCTTCGAGTAATTGTGGAACGCCGTCATGAGTTTGGTCGTGGGTTGCTTGCAACCTATATCGACCCCAAGAAGGCGCTTTACTCGGTGCATCGGGAATCGCCATGGGGGATCCTGAGACTCGGGGGAATTCCGACACAGTTTATTGGCCTAATTTAGCAAGCCTTTATACTGATACTGAAAGTTTTTTAAAGTGTGGGGGGGGGTATGTCAAACCCCTTCCCTTTTAATTTCAGGGGTGAGGAAAGGCTGTGTCCTTGCACCAATATTTTTTAAACACCTTTTATGGACTGGATAATGGACAGAGCTACTACCCAAAAGTCAGTGGGGGCCCCAAACAAAGACAATACAAGATCTCAGACCTTGCCCTTTTGCCGATGATTTGCCATCCTTTTCTGAGCCCCTGGATTAAATGGGGGGCTTTTTAGCATTTAGCAATGAGGCAAAGCCCCTAGGCCAGAGGCCCTCCGGGAAACCAAAAAAGGGGTTTTCGGATTTTGGGGGCCTGTTAGGGGAACCTTTTTTTTCGGGGGGGGCCTTTTTTAATTTGCTTGCGGTGAGGACGTTGAAGTTACAAAAGATTTTTTTAAAAACCTTGGTACGTACCCAATCTCGGGGTGTCGACCAAGATTGATTGATTATTAAAAATTATTTTGCCGCGTCAACAGCAAAGGGTTCTTTAGCGGGAATGCCTTTTTAAATAGAAATTTAAGATTTTTAAACCCCCAAAAAAACTTGAATAAATTTTTTTAACAAAAAAACAATAAAAAATTAAAAAACAAAGCAAAATATTTGCTTTAAGTATATTAAAATTTTGAATAAAATTAGCATAATTAAATTTTTTTGAAAATATTAGTCTCCCAAAGGAAACCCTAATAAGCCCCTCTATGTAACAATCCTCCCCCTTACTTTTTTTCAATGTAATGGGGGGGGGAAAATTTACATACGTTTTTTGGTCTGAAAAAATTTTGCCATTTTTTTCCACTACATGTGCGATCTTTAAAGGCTTTTGGGAAACCCTTTCAAAAAAGTGCTTGATTTTTA
The DNA here is from genome assembly GCF_015228065.2 of Penaeus monodon. Lineage (NCBI taxonomy): Eukaryota > Metazoa > Arthropoda > Malacostraca > Decapoda > Penaeidae > Penaeus > Penaeus monodon. The sequence continues at coordinate 23,938,073 of NC_051388.1, read as the reverse complement.
AACCATCATGGGCCCCAGAGTCAGTTTTGGGGGCCCCGATTTTTTAGCCCTTTTTAAATGAAAAATTCCATTTTTCGGTTAGGGTGGTTTGCTAGTCCCCCAAACGGAAAAGGGGTCATCCAAACCCTTCGCAGTTTTTTTTGGGAGGTATCCCTCCATTTTTTCCCTTTCCATTTATTGCGAAGAAAAAACCCCTTATGCGGGTTTTCGGGTGGGTTTGTGGGAGAGGAAAACGAGCATCACAAGGCTGAGCAGCAGCTCCTTGGCCTTCTGATCAGCTGGGTCTTTCCCCACTGAACCAAAATGTGCGGGCACCCAAAAAGGGGGAGTTATCTTTTCCCGTTTTACATCAGTGCAACCCATTTTGCCCCTCCCGACTACGGGATGTGATTTTTTTAAAGGCTTTTTGTTTGGGTGAAAAGACTAGGGGAGTCAAAATACACAATAAAATGGTTTTCGTAAAATCCCCCCCCCTAAAATCATCTTAACTGCTGAAAGGGATGGAGAAACTCTGCAGAAAAAGATCAGGCTGCTTAGAAAAAAGACTGCCAGATCCAGTTTTCCCTTTCTACTCACAGTTTCAAACCACCCTGTTATATTTGCCTTGACCCTTTGGTTTACTAAAAAAATTGCTAAAGGGAAAATTTCTCTTTGACTTCTCCTTTTGATTTCCCCCCTTTCCCCAATTGGGCCCAAAACCCAGCTCGACTTAAATTAGCCCCAAGGGGGGAAAGGGGGAAATTTCCCCAACAGCCAGAACCTTAGTGAAAAAATAAAAGATCTCCAAAAAGTTTCCCTCATTCTCCTACCAAGGATCGGTATCCTAAAGGGGGGTTTTAAAACCAAGGGAGTGGGAGATCCCGGAACCCTTTTGTAGTCCGTGTAGTAAATTGGGGTTCATGTATTTCCCGGGGTGTAAGAAAAAGGGGGTTCTCCCTCTAAGCATACAGGGATTTACAGGTGAAAAACCTAAAAGCCCCGTACAGATTCTGAGAGCTTCTTTATAAAAGGGAGTCCAACACCCAGAGAACAGGGGGATTTTTGAGAAAAAATCCCTCACAGCCATAATCAAGCTTACCCCAATTTAAGCGTGGGTAAAGCCGCAGAAGCGTTGTGCCGTCTGCACCCCAAGATAAATGGAAAGAACCCACAAAATACTAAGAAACTTTTGTACCCTTTTCACTTTTAACTGTTTGATGTGGGGCCCCCATGAAAGTCTTGAGTCAAAAATTAGACCCAAGTATTTTCCCCTTTTGGGACAAATTGCGGGGGTTTTGGGGCCCTAAATAAGGGAGGGGGGAAATTTTTCCCTGTTTGGGGAAATGTATGCCTGGTTTTTGTTGGAGAAAATTTAAACCCCCATGATATTTTCCCCAAATGTAAAACCCCTGATTTATTGAGTCTGCATGGGGCCTTTGCACCCCCTGAAGGGTTCCCCCTGAGCAGTAAGTGTAAAGTCACCCAAAATACAGATTAATGAACAAAAATTTGGAACAATTTTTACAATGTCATTTATGAAATGGAAAACAGGGCCACTTAAGCCCACCCCTTGGGGGAAACCCCTTTCCCAGATGGTTTTCCGGGTTTTAGAAAAATTTTTTTTTCCCACCTGAAATCAAAATTTTCCTGTTAGCAAGGAATTTTGGGTAGAAGGTGGGTTTAATGCTCCTTTTAAAACCAATGTCATAAAACTTAAATGAGAAATGCCATGCTTACAAGTTGTATCGTAAGCCTTTTTCAAGGTCAAAGAAAAACTCCCAAACATGTGACGTCGCGTGCGAAAGGAAAATTCTGTATAGCATTTTCCATCCTCCAAGAAATCTGTGGTGGGATCTCAATTTCAAAACCCATATTGATTGGGGTCAACTTTGTTTTTTTTTTCTTTTCAGCCATGCCCAACCTGAATTTTCCCAAATTTTTCCATCACTTGCAATAAACTGGTGAGAGAAATTGGTCTGAAATTTTCCGGGTGGGGAAGCATTTTTACTGGGGTTTGGGAACAGGAATGATTATAGCCTAATTCCATGTGGATGGCACTGTCCCCCTCCCTATAGATCCAATTAAATGGGGTTCCAACGGGGAATTTTGGGAGCTCTCCAGAAGTGGAATCATTTGATAGGGAATATCGTCACTTCCTGGGGCAGCCCCAACGGCAGAGCTGCAAAGAAAGTGCCCTCTCCTTGCGCAAAAATGGCAAATTTTTGGGAATTTTTTGTTGCAGTCCTACTGAAGAACGCACTGGGTGTTTTTCCTGTTCACACGAAGATTGGAGAATCGGCATGTAGATGCTCCAGAGGAGATCTCTGCCATGGTTTAGCTGCTCATTAGCAATATCTTTTTTGTCTGTGATGATATAAAAATCTACCCTTCAGAGCAGGTTGTGAAGGGGTGCTTTTTTTCCCAGCAATCTTATGCACCTTGTCCCACACCCAGCAAAGGGGCCCCAATTTAAATCGAGGAGACATACTGTCCCCACGACGTCGTCTAGCCTCCTTTGCAGGGGCCCCGGGCCTTGGTACGGGCCCTTTTAAAAACTGATAAAAGTTATAATGCTGGGGCTTCTTTTTTCAACTCCCCTTAATGCAGTTTTCCTTCTCTGAAAAGCTTGTTGACTTTAAATAGACCACCATTTTTACGGGAGGTCCCCCCCCCCCCCGGGCCCGCTATTTTTGGGAATGGATGTTTCTGCTGAAAGATGAATTCGTGATGTGAAGTGATTAACGCTTCTTGAAACACGGGAAATCATTAACAAAACCCTTTGGCAAAAACTGCAGTTGATCAAAAAAGTTTCCAGCCCCAACATGTTCAATTTGGGCCATCTCGGGCACTCCTTGCCCCTGGAATACCTTTTCACCTCCCCAAAAATTTTTTGGGAAAAGGGTTTCGTTTCCCCTGACCCCCAAAGTGAAGTTTCAACTGTGAATCAGGTGGGGCCTATTAAAGGGGTCTATTTTGGGGAAAATTGCCCCAGTTTGAATTTGGGAAAAATGTGTGGGAGTGCCCACTGTTCAGTAAAAGCATATACTTTTAAAGAAAAAAGGACCCCCAAAGGGCCCTTCCCTCGGGGGTTGAAAAAGTGCCCTCCCCAGAGGTGATCCCGACCATTGAAATCCCCCAAAGAAGTAAAAAGGGGGATGTGGAAACTCCCCAATCCATCTTCCAAATCATCTATGTTGAGAAAAGTTTGGGGGAAGGTAGATGGGGTGCAAAAAGTGTAAGGGCGTATCAAACCTATTCCCCACAGGGCCCTTTACCTGCAGTGTTGTCTGCAGGGGGAGGCCTGGAAGGGAATATCTTTACGTACCATTAATGCTACTCCTCCCTGAGGTCCATTGTCCAAAAGGGCCCAAAAATGGGCTTGAATTTGGGGAAACCTCACAGGGAAATCGGGTGATTTTCCCCGGTCAAAATCTCTTTTGACATAAACAAAACCCGGATTTTATGAAACATCAGATATTTCAGTTTTTTCCCATTTTGCATGAATTCCCTGACAGTTCCCTTGGGTTGGGGATCCAGTTCTTTATATTAATTTTTTTTATAAGGTTTTTGGGAGCACCTGTGGTCAAGGTTTTCCTTCCCCCCTTTTGGCTGTCCCTTTTTCCCGGATCCTGGGAAATACCTTTTTTTAAAGGTTTTTTACCTGTGGAGCTAGTTTCCCACAGGTTTTTTCCCCTTTGGGCAGGGTTTTGGATTTCTTTGCCTGGGCAAAGGGGCGGACCTGAAACCTTTGCTTCAAAGGGGAATTTTGTCTAGCAGGGAGAGGCCCCCGGGATGTTGTGGCAGCTGGGGGTCTTTTTCACAGGCTCAGGATCCTTTTCCGGGGAAAAGGGCCCTGGGGTGAGCCTTTAATTCAGGGGGATTTGCCTAGCAAACAGAGGCCCCTGTGGGGTTGGTGGGGAGCGGAGTGTCACCGTTGAGGGCCCCTGGAGCCCCAAAAGAAAGGCTCCAAAAACCTTATTTTGGGGGGAGGAGTCTCCCCAATAGAACCCCCCCCAATCCTACTCCTTTCTGGGGGAAAATCACCCGAGGGGAAATGTCAGCAAATTTTTCCCATGGGGTTTAAAAAAAGTGGGAGAGTATGTGTCGTAAGAAGCTTGGGGGGCAAAAGGGGTTTGGGGGGAAGGGGGATGGGGCTAGAACCGATTCAAAGGACTTCCTGGCTGTGCAAAATAGCACACGGGCACGTGCTTTTCCCTGGAAAAAAAAACTTTTTTCCCTTTCTCCTTATTTCCAATACTTCCTTTTTTAAAAAATGTACCTTTTTTCACGCTTTGAAGAAGTTCATGAGCCCCTTTGAAATGGTAACAGCATATTTGGACCTGGAAGTTTTCATCTCCCTTTAGAAACCGTTGTCCCCACCTTACACATACTCTTGGTTGCCCCTTTTCTTTTAAAAAGGCAAGAGGTTTGGGTCCATGCCCCTAACCCTGGCAGTTTGGGAAACACCGCATAGGGTTTGGGGGCATTTTTCTTTTCCTTCAGGTGGGGACCCTTCTAACTTAACGATTCTGGAAGGCTAACGTGTTAAAATTTTGAAGAAGAAACTGGTGCGAAAGGGTTCCAAACCATCAAATTTCTTCTTAAAAAAACCTTTTTCTGCCACTTAAAATTAAAATTCTCTATTTTCCCCCTAACAGTTTCTCCCCAGAATCCCCCATAAAGGGCTCCCGGGTAAAAAAAATTCCCTTCCCCTGATTAAGGGTTTTTTTGAGGGGGAAAAATGAGACTTTTAGCCCCAGGGGAAATTCCCCCCCTATCGCACCAGACGGTCATCTGTCTGGTGACGAAACCTCAACTATCAAAGGTACCCTCTCGCTGTTGGGGGGATGCCCAGGATCACGTTTACATACTTCAACAATTTTTTTGATGTACTTCGAAATATTTAAGATCCAAGATTGATACACCCTCAATGGGCTTTATCTAGGGACTTAGTATTTGAAAAAGTTTTCATATTTACCCGGGAAGATTTCCTTTGTGGGGTTTAGGGGGACTTTTCCCCCTTTTTACCTGGTTTTGGGGGCCCCGGAAAACCCTTACGATTCCCATTTTGCCCTTTGGAAAACTGGAAAAGGGCCCAAAATGTCAATACGTGATGTTCCAGAGGGGGAAAGGTTGGGGGATTACGTAGGGGCGTCAGGGGGAGAATAGATCTTTTTAATTTTTTAGTACTCCTACAAAATTTGGGAAATTTTTCATTTTTTTTACCCCCCACCCAACCCTGGGTCCCCCGAGGGAAAACTATAGTTTTGGGGGTCAAAATTCCCAAAAGCCCAGGGGGAAAGAGGAAAAATATTTCAGCCACTATTACATTACTGTGGCCGTCGTGGGACCTATGCGCTACCGGGGCTGAAATGTGCCTGCTTGCCCTAGCCAAAATTTTAAAAGCCCATTTCCCTTTACCGGGCCTTGATCAAGCCACCCTCCAAACCCGAAAAAAGGACCAAAAAGGTGGGGTTGCTAAAAGCAGGGCGCACGTGCAAACATGCTCAACTCCAGGGCTCCTGTTTTTCCCGGTAATACAGGATGCCACGCCGGAAACACACGTGGGGAGGTTTTCCCTGGGCTAAAGAAAGGAATGAACCAGGGGGGGGTGACCATCCCCTTCAAGGCCCCTTGGGGCACCAGGAAAACCATTTTGTCTCATCCCTCACTTTGGGGACCCCTCCCCGTATTGGGGAGCCCTCTGGTCCGGCCCCACCAGATCATTGGGAAACCCAAACCCCCCCCCCCGGGAAAGGGGGCTTTGTTAGGGGGGTTTAGACCCAAGGGAAATCAGTAGATGGATTGGGCTGGGAACAGGAGCCCTGAAATCGATCAAAAGAGCATTTTGGGGAAAGTCGGTACCATGCAGAAGGACCCCCAAACTGCGTGTCTTCAAGGGCCCTTTTACTGCCCGTTTTCTCTATTTGGGAAACAAACCTGGGCCGGATAAACATCCGCCCTCAAGGAAACCCCCGAAAAAAAGGAACACGTCCGTAAGGGAGAGAGGGAACACGGGGAACAAGGGCCCCATGGACATCGAACACTGAAGAAGAAGGACCTCTCCTCTCTCCCCGCGTGAATCGGTCCTTACTTGGACGATTCAGAGAGAAGGGGGGGAGCGGTTTCCCCAAGGGGGGCGGACGAGGCGCAGGCGGGGAGCCGAGCCGAGCCCAAAGCCAAATCACCATGACCTCCCCGGTCCCTGTTTCTTTTTTCATGACGTATTAAAGAGATGTACCGCGGGCCCCGGCCCATTTCCTTTCGGCCTCGGCTCTTACGCGTTCCGGACGGGGACGCGCCCCCCTTTTTTTGTTGCCACGGGATGTGGGTTGCATTAGCTTCGTGCCCCCCTAGCCTACTCTTTCCCATAAAAATTTTTGGCATTAGGATAAAATCTGTGCACACCTTCTGGTTCAATGGACCCCCTTTCGGCGCGGCCGGGGCGTGGGGGAAAAACCCTTTTCCTCCCGCAGGGGAAGGGGGTGGTTGGGGGCCTTAGAAGGCCTGCCTTCCCGGGGTACATAGGGGGTTTTCCTTTTTTTGTAGGGGCTGGGCTGGCAGACCATCTGATTACTTTTCCACTCCCCCTTTTTTTGAAAAGGGGGGATAGGCAGGGAGGGGCCCCTTTTTCAAACCTTTTGCCAGGTTTTTGTCTAAAAACTGGGCCCCAGACAAACATTTAAAGTTCCCTCCCGTGATAGGAAGTACCTGTGAGGGAAAATTGTGGGGTTTGGGTATTCCCGGGGATGAAGGGAAATTTTCTGGAAAAAAGGTTTCAGGTCCCCTCTTCTCTCACTGAGGTGAAAAAGCCTTTGGGTGTTTCAGAGGAAAAGGGATTCAGTTAAAAACCCCCCCTGCCATAAGAACTGCCTAAAAAAGTTAGTTCTCTCCCTCACTGTGAAAGAAAAAATCCGTGTTTGGGTGTTTTCAGAGGGAAAGAGGAGCTTACTGGAACAGTTACCCGGGCCCCCCTTCTCTCACTGAGGTGAAACTCCCTTTGGGGGGTTTAGAGAAAGAGGGATTCAACCCTTTAAAAACCGTCCTTTCCCTAGGAACCACCCGGAAAAATGTTTTCGTCTCTCCCCCACTGGGAGGGAAAAAGTCCCGTGGCCGGGTTTTCAGAGGGGTGAAAAGGGAAATGACTGGGGAAAAGGGGCAGGGGCCCCCCTCTTTTCTCACTGGGGGGGAAACAACCTTTGGGGGTTTAAGAGAAAAGAGGGAAATTTACTTTGAAAAAAAGGGGACAGGTCCCCCTCTGAAATGGAGAAGAACTGCCCGGAAAAAAAGGAAAGAGCTCCCTTCCTTACTGAGGGAGGAGCAAAGTGTTCCCATCAATGATGTCCTGTAGGTGGAAGGGCATCCCCTCTGGGTACTCCCAGAGGTTACACACCCCCCACTGTTTGCCGTGGTTGGCACCTTATGAGCTGGGAGAGGGATCCTGGAGGTTGAGGATGCCTGTGCACAGTACGCCCTGCGGCTAGCAACACGCCTTTTTGGTCCTCTATTCTGGCAAGACAGGGGCCTGATCCAGGCCCCGGGTTTAGGTCAATCGGCGGGTCCCCTGGGAGGCAGGGTAAAGCAGTCATGCTGCCGTTGGTACCCACACCGTCTTGCGTCCCACTGCAAAGGCAAATTTGGCTGCGTATATCCCCTCATCAGGGAACATTGGTTCTAAAACTCAGCTTCCCCTTGTTGGACTCCGTGGTGGGGGGGCGTGAGTGATGAAGCACTGCCAATTTCTGGAAAATAAAAACTAAAAACCCCCCCCAGACAGGAAATTGACGACCCTGCAAGGCCCCGACCACGGGAGCCACCCTGAAGCCAACTGCCTCCGGTGGCAAAAGAAAACCCGAGCACAGGTGACACTGTCATGCCTGCTGCCAAGATGGTGGACAAGACAGAAAAAACCCTGTAAGAAATGTCGTCCACCAGATTGTCCAACAGATGGGCTCTCGTGCTGGCCCCTCCAGGCCAGCACCCAGACCAGGAAGGCCTTGAGCACCCCTCAGACGACCCCACTGACAATCAGGGGGCACCCGCTGAACCAGCCGAAACAGCTGGGCCCCCACGAGCAAGCCCAAAAACCAAAGGGCGGACCGAAACGCCGAGGCGGAGACCAAATCTGAGGAGAGTCTGGACCCCCAAAAGGGGTTCCCCAGTTTAAGGTCCCGTCAAACCGAAGGCTTCGACAATGCCTACCAAATGGTCAGGGAAATTGGAGAAAAACCCAAGCAAAATCGTTGTCATCCGGTTTGCGCGAGATAGGGCCCTGATCATCATGCCCAAAGATCAAGCAACCATTTGTGTCCTGACCAGGAACAAGTGGGTAAAAGGAGGGAGAAAGACCAAAATGTGGTGCCCTGTAGCAAGGCAACAACACAGGTGTGCACAAGAATAAAAGAGAAAGAAGGACACAACAGCCAAATGTCCTAACTGTGCCAAGAGGCATCACGCCTGGAGCCTGGCTTGCTCTGTCAGGAAAGAGGCGGCCCTCAAGCGGCAAGAGGTTGCTAAGAAGCCACCAGACTTTGTTCCTGCCCCCCTAGGCACCTATGTCTGTGGGAAGAACAAAAGTGAAAAGGCCTCCTGACCTCCTAAGAGGAAGGAAGCTGCCCCCCAGCCGAAACCGGAGATCTCCGACAAACAGTAAAACAAGTGCAGAAGAACCACAGGAAGAAAGGTTCCAACAGCACCACAACGTCCTCCCCAGAACCAGAAGACATGCTCTTCGATGAGGGGGACATGTCGGTCCTCTGATTGCTGTAGTCACAGCAGTGGCAACATCCTTGTCAAGGACCAAGGAAGAGGCGGATAAGGCAGTCGAGGTCGCCATGACGGAATTGACCAAGACTGTCGCAACCGTAAAGGAAAGGAAGATGGAAAGGGCCAAAACAGCCCAATCCTCTCCCTCACCCCAGGTTGAGGCTCCCCTCCCCACTCCAACCAACCCAGGCCATGCCCTCACAGGCAGAGCCTAGCCAGGCTGATTCAGTGCCAGAAACTGAATCAGAACAAGCTGACCTGCCCAGGCAAGGCCAGCCAATCACAGAAACAGCTGCCAGAAAAGGGGCCAAACACAAGTCAGAGCTACCAAAGGCTCTCCACCCCCCAGTGGACCCAGGGATAGCCTGACAGCCGAAGGAGACCCCTCAAGCAGTGAGGATCTCACAATGGAGTTGTCAGACTCCGACTGTCAATCCGAATACGACGATGTCTCTGATGTAACTATCAACTAGTAACATCATGGCACGCAATCTAAGTATTCTGCAGTGGAACATCTATGGCTTCTCCCAAGGAGTGCATCCTCCACGCAATAGTGCGATCAAGGAGCATTGACATCGCATGCTCCAGGAGACATTAACAGTGGAACCTGTTCGCTTCTCGGGTATCAGTCTACGCTGCCACGTTGCGATGGCAAAAGAGGCCTGATCACCTGTCAAAGCAACAATTCCCTGCTCCGCAATAGCCGATGCACCGCACTGTGGAGATGTTGAATCTCTTGCCGTCGAGATTCAAAATTGTACAATGTGTACAGCCTGCCACACTGTAGTACCTTAGACATCAGCCAGGTCTGTGCTTCTGCAGCACACGACGTGATCAAGGGGAGACTTCAATGCACACCACCCATCCTGGCTCCCTGCAGGGCACCGGATGGTGGCTATCACATAGCCACGTGCTTGAGACATTCCCCGAGATCGCTCTCCTCAATAGCCAGGAGCCAACGCATGTCAGAGGAGGGGCCTAGACCTCACCCTGGCCACTGCAACTCTGGTGGAGAGGATTGGCTGGCGTGTCGATGAGACCGTCACTAGTGACAATTACGGCACTATAACTACCCGCATGGATAGTGGCACAGCCGAAATGCCACGATCGAATCCAAGATGGAAAACAGACAAGGACAACTGGCAGGCGTTCCAGAGTGCCTTGGCCCGCTGTCTGAGAAGCAATGAGCCCACACAAAGCGAAAATGTGGAAGTGCTACAAGCCAGACTTGTAAATGCCTTTGATGAGGCAGCCTCACTGACCATACCCAAAACTCGGCCTGGGTCTAGGAGTACAAGACGCCTGGTACTTTAATGACGAGATTAGGGATGTCAACCACAGGTAAATATGTGCCGAAAACATTTCCGAAGGCAAAGAACCCCCGACAACCTAGCCCTCCTAAGGGAGGCTGTCAGGGATGCCAAGGAAACTGCCAGCAGAGTCAGGCAGGAAAAGTGGCTGGAATGGTGTGAGTCCTTCGATCACCATACCACCCTCTCAGAGCTATGGCAACGGTCAGCGAGCACCAGCCGCTCAGCCCGAGATGCACGCACAGCCCCGTCAAGGCCAACAGACTGGCCAGGTTCTCTGCAGAACGTGCACAGCGCAGCCGAACTGAGGGCAAGACAAACGCTACAACCGACAGATTGCTCAATCAGAGAAAGGTGAGCCGAACCCGATACTCAGAGTTATCTTTTCTTGAGGAACTAAAAAGCTATAAACCAGTTCAACCAGCCCCGGCTTGACGGGATCTCGTACCCCATCATTTCCCACCTGGGACTAGTAGGTGAGCTTGCATTCCTGCAACTCATCAACAAGTCCTGGGAAACTTCCACTCTACCCCAGAGTTGGAAGAGGGCTACCATAGTTCCCATCCCTAAACCAAAGGAGCCGGGGAAGTACCGCCCCATCTCTCTCCTCAGCTGTCTGGCCAAGACTGCCGAGAGGATGGTACTGAACCGGCTCCGATGGAAAATGGGACCCCCACACGAACACTCCACGGGTTCACCAGGGCATGAGCACAGCGCACAGCATAGCCACGCTCTTGAGCACAATAAGCACGGGCACATCTGTGGTAGTATTCCTTGACCTGGAGAAGGCTTTTGAATTGGCAAGTCCTCTTGCCATTCAGGAGAGCCTGATCCAAAAAGGAATCAGAGGTAAGCTCTTGGCTTGGATAGGTGACTACTTTAGAATAGAACAGCCAGAGTCAAATTCCAAGGTCACCTATCACAGCACATGCCACTAGAGAATGGAACGCCACAGGGTGGGGTTCTCAGTCCAGCCCTTTTTAATACATTAATGTCCTGTATCCTCAACATAAAACCTCCAGTGGGGTGCAAGATCATCTCCTATGCAGACGATCTTGCTATCATCCCCTGGACCAACTGCTAAACAAAGCCCAGCGTTGTCTGGACCTGGTATCCGAGGAGTGTTGCAGGACAGGACTAAAGATCTCTGCAGCCAAATCCAAAGCCATGGCTCTGAGACAGAGAGTTCAAGGCACAAGTCTGAAAATCCAGGGAATGGACTTGGAGTGGTTCAGGACTACCTCTACCTTGGGGTAAGGATAGACCGGACCCTCTCCTTCCAGAAGGAGGTCCAGTACCTGGTTGACCGAACAAAATCAAGACTGTCTGTCATGAGAGCAATGAGTGGAAGACGCATAGGGGCCAGACACAGAGTACTAAGATCATTCTATGTACATGCTGTCAGGCCCATTGGAGACTATGCCTCCCTCTCTGATTGGCATTAAGAGAAAAAATAAAGACCACTGGATACAGTCCAAAACGAAGCCGCCAGGGTCATTCTGGGTGCCCCAGGGTGGGCGAAGGTCCTCAACCTCCTAGTGGAGGCAAACCTTCTCCCCTTGGCCTCACGAATTGATCTAATGGCAGCACAATTCTTATCAAAGGTCATCCAGGCTCCCAGGAACACAAGCCTAAGACATAAAATAGTCAGACGCCTAGAACAAGATAACGAGCTGTTTGCAAACAACTCCTGGCTGTCTCACACAGCCAGGGTGTTAATACGCCATCAGCTCAAAGAACCACTACTGGCCAAGGGCATGGACTCCCCTCACCCTGACTTTGTCGAAGCTCCGCCGTGGGCACAAACCTCGATAGAGTTCTCGGTCATGAGACTGGCAAGCAAAAAGAATGAATATTGTACGCCTAGCCTAAAGGCAGAACCCCAGAGGGTCATTGCAACCATCACCCCTCCGGGGCAGCAGAACATATTACACGGATGGATCGTCGATCCCTTGACCCACACTGCAGGCGCCGGCTTCGCAGCAGAGGATGCCACAAAATCCATGAGGGTAACAGACAACGCCTCCTCGCTACAGGCAGAGGCAGTTGCTATCATGGGAGCACTGAGCCACGCGTCCGTGAGGGAAGGACACGTGGTCATACACACAGACTCCAAAGGAGCCGTCGACTGTCTTCAGCAGCGCTCCCCACTGACAAATCTACCTTCTGACTACATCTCACACTGGCACAGAGGATTCTTGCACAGGGTAGAAGAATATCAAATGGGTTCCAGCACTAGTAGATGCTGGACGATAGCACGGAGTTCT
>NC_051388.1:23917443-23925651 GCF_015228065.2 Penaeus monodon | reverse complement strand
CAAAGGGGGTTTCCCGTTAGGGGGGAGTCCAAAGAAAATCAATCATATTCAAAACCCATGAAGTTACTGCTGTGTTCAGGATCCGACAAAATATCTAAAGATTAAAAAATTTGGAGGCGTTTTTTTATATGTATAAATGTTGGGGCTGTTTATGCGCCCTGAGTACTCCACGTGCATTGAATGGTGCCTAAAATTTTTGTTAGAAATTTTTTTTTAAGCCTGCGGTTATCAGAAAACGCGGAGTAGTTTTTTAATTAAAGGGGGAAAATTAAATTTTGTGCACAGCTTGTCCTTCAGGCCTGCCAGACCGTGTCAAAGGGTTCGCTCAACATTTTTGGTGAAAAAACAGTCTTTAGTCGTGGGCCCTTTGTTGTTTTTCAGGGTAATTCTGAGATGTGGAATGCGACCCCAAAGCCGAATTTTTTTGGGAGAGAAGGTTTGGTCTTCGGATACCCCCTTAAATCGGTGTTTATGTTTTTTTTCAAAATTTTTCCCTAAGGTCTGAGTAGCAAACAGGGCGATAATCTTGGGGTCAGTCAGGTCTTTTTGTGGCTTGGAAAAGGGGCCCCAAAAGCGGTTTAAAGGGGGGGTTATAGTGTTTATCTTTTTGGGGGGGTGTTTTTTTGTGGGTGTGAGTGCCCAAGGGTAGGGCGGGGTGTTGGTGGTGAATTTTGGAGATCAACGGGGGACCCGGTAGGCTCCCCAGGGCTAAGGATGGGCAGTCCTTGGGGGGGCTGCTGCTTTTTGTCTGCTCTGCTGAGGATCGGGGAATGTATTTTGTTTCAGGCTCTGCGGTTTAAAATACCAGTGCTGTGTAAGCCGCGGGGAACGGGGGGGCCCCGTTTCCCAATAGCAAAAAATTCAGAGGGATAAAGGGAAAAATTCTGGCGGTACAGGTCCCCTTTTCTCTCACTGAGGTAAAAAACCCCCTTTTGGGGTTTTCAGAAGAAAGGGTTCATTTTAAACCCACCCTCCCTAAGAACGGGCCGGAAAAAAAGTTATTTCTCTCCTCACTGTGTGAAAGTCTGTGGTTGGCTTTTTTTTCAGGGGGATGAAGGAACTTATGGAACAGGTACAGGACCCCTTTTCTCTCAACTGGGTGAAACGCCTTCGGTGTTTCAGGAAAAAAGAGGGTTTCATTTTGAAAAAGGGTTTTCAGGTCCTCTTGAGGAATGGGAGGAACTGCCTGGAAAAAGTAAAAGAGCCCCCTTCCTTACTGAGGGGGGAGAAAAGTTTTCCCATCAATGAATGTCTGTAGGTGGAAGGGCCCCCCCTGGGCTACCCCAGAGGTTCACACCAACCCCAAAAGTTTTTCCGGGGTGGCCCGTGAGCTGGAGATGGAATCCTGGAGGGTTTGGGTTTCCCTGCAAAGTACCCCCGCGGTAGAAAAACGCCTCTTTGGTCCCCTATTTGGCAAGACAGGGGGCCTGATCCAGGGCCCGGTCAGGTCAACGGTGGTTCCCCCCGGGAGGCCGGGGCAACATCATGCTGCCGTTGTATCACCCGTCCTGCGTGCACGCAAATGGCTAATAGGCTGGAAATATCCACTCATCAGAACATTGGGTTCTAACACTCAGCTCCCCTTGTTGGACTCCCGTGGTGGTGGGCGGAGTGGATGAAGCACTGCCAAAAATGGAAAAAAAACAAAAACCCCCACGACAGATGATAAATGAGGGACGACTCTGCAACCCAGACCACGGACCCCCTGAAGACCTAACGCCCCGGGTGGCAAAGAAACACCCGACACCAGGATGACACGCAGGGGCCCCCGGCCCCCCAAAGGGGCGGACCGAAAAACCATGAGGAGAATTTGAGTCTGCCCCCAAGGTTTCCCCAACTTTTTAACCCTGTCCCCCAAGGCCGCAATCCCCCAAAGGTCAGGCTTGGGAGACCAGACAACCCCTTGTCAAATTTGGGAGCACCACTGAAGCCACCCCCCCAGTTCCTCAGGAAAAAAGCCAAAAGGGGAGGAAAGACCAGCCGTGCCATCTAGGGGAAAAGAGTCGGCCCCTACGGCGTTTCCCACATTCAAGGTCCTGCAAACCCAAGGTTCGAAGGCTCCCAATGTCAAGGGGAGAACCCAACCAAAATTGTCCTGGTTTGCGCGAAAGGTAGAAAATCACCCTGATCAAGCCACCCTTGTCCTGGCAAAACCCAAATGGGGTGTTTAACCAAAAGAGGAGTAGAAGCAGCCAAAATGTGGTGTCTGTAGCAAGGCACACAACACGAGGTGTGCACTAGGCATAAAAAGAAGAAAGAAGGACACACAGCCAAATGTCCTAACTGTGCCAAGGGGCATCACGCCTGGAGCCTGGCTTGCTCTGTCAGGAAAGAGGCGGCCCTCAAGCGGCAAGAGGTTGCTAAGAAGCCACCAGACTTTGTTCCTGCCCCCCTAGGCACCTATGTCTGTGGGAAGAACAAAAGTGAAAAGGCCTCCTGACCTCCTAAGAGGAAGGAAGCTGCCCCCCAGCCGAAACCGGAGATCTCCGACAAACAGTAAAACAAGTGCAGAAGAACCACAGGAAGAAAGGTTCCAACAGCACCACAACGTCCTCCCCAGAACCAGAAGACATGCTCTTCGATGAGGGGGACATGTCGGTCCTGCTGATTGCTGTAGTCACAGCAGTGGCAACATCCTTGTCAAGGACCAAGGAAGAGGCGGATAAGGCAGTCGAGGTCGCCATGACGGAATTGACCAAGACTGTCGCAACCGTAAAGGAAAGGAAGATGGAAAGGGCCAAAACAGCCCAATCCTCTCCCTCACCCCAGGTGAGGCTCCCCTCCCCACTCCAACCAACCCAGGCCATGCCCTCACAGGCAGAGCCTAGCCAGGCTGATTCAGTGCCAGAAACTGAAGCAGAACAAGCTGACCCTGCCCAGGCAAGGCCAGCCAACAACAACAGCAATGCACAGAAAGCCTGGCCAGAGAAAAGTCAGAGCTACCAAAGGCTCTCCACCCCCCAGTGGACCCAGGGATAGCCTGACAGCCGAAGGAGACCCCTCAAGCAGTGAGGATCTCACAATGGAGTTGTCAGACTCTGACTGTCAATCCGAATACGACGATGTCTCTGATGTAACTATCAACTAGTAACATCATGGCATGCAATCTAAGTATTCTGCAGTGGAACATCTATGGCTTCTCCACAAGGAGTGCAATCCTCCACGCAATAGTGTGATCAAGGAGCATTGACATCGTCATGCTCCAGGAGACATTAACAGTGGAACCTGTTCGCTTCTCTGGGTATCACGTCTTCATGCTGCCATGTGCTGATGGCAAAAGAGGCCTGATCACCCTTGTCAAAGCAACAATTCCCTGCTCCGCAATAGCCGATGCACCGCACTGTGGAGATGTTGAATCTCTTGCCGTCGAGATTCAAAATTGTACAATGTGTACAGCCTGCCACACTGTAGTACCTTAGACATCAGCCAGGTCTGTGCTTCTGCAGCACACGACCGCCCCATCCTGGCTCCCTGCAAGGCACCGGATGCGTCTGGCTATCACATAGCCAATGTGCTTAAGACATTCCCCGAGATCGCTCTCCTCAATAGCCAGGAGCCAACGCATGTCAGAGGAGGGGCCTCTAGACCTCACCCTGGCCACTGCAACTCTGGTGGAGGGAAATTGGTTTTGGCTGCGATGAGACCGTATGGGAAATTGGCTAAACTCCGGCATGGATAGTGGCAGCCGAAATGCCACGACGAACCAAGATGGAAAACAGACAAGGAACTGGCAGGCTTCCAGAGGCCTTGGCCCCGCGTGTCTGAGAAGCAATGAGCCCACACAAAGCGAAAATGTGGAAGTGCTACAAGCCAGACTTGTAAATGCCATTAATGAGGCAGCCTCACTGACCATACCCAAAACTCGGCCTGGGTCTAGGAGTCACAAAGACGCCTGGTACTTCAATGATGAGATTAGGGAGGTCAACCACAGGGTAAAAATGTGCCGAAAACATTTCCGAAGGCAAAGAACCCCCGACAACCTAGCCCTCCTAAGGGGGGCTGTCAGGGATGCCAAGGAAACTGCCCGCAGAGTCAGGCAGAAAAAGTGGCTGGAATGGTGTGAGTCCTTCGGTCGCCATACCCCCCTTCAGGCTATGGCAACGGGTCAAGGGAGCTACCAGCCGCTCAGCCCTGAGATCACCCCATGTCCCCCCAGTCAGAGGGCCCAACAACTGGCCATGATTTTCTCCCGCAAGAACGAGTAGCCAAAAGCCCCAGCCGAACTGAGGGCAAAACAAAAACCCTACAACCCAGACAGATTGCTCAAGCGGAAAGGGTGGCCGAACCCGGTAAACTCAGATGTTATCTTTTCCCCTGGGGAAATAAGAATGCCTATAAACCAGTTCTTAACACAGCCCTGGGCTCTGACGGGATTTCGTACCCCATCATTTTCCCCCCTGGGACTAGTAAGGTGACTTCATTCCTGCAACTCAATTAAGTCCTGGGGAAACTTCCACTTACCCCAGAGTTTGGAAGAGGACTACCATAGTTCCCATCCCTTAAACCAAAGGAGCTGGGGAAGTAACCGCCCCCATCTCTCTCCTCATCCCGTTGGCCAAGACTGCCGAGAGGATGGTCTTTAACCGGCTCCGATGGAAAAAAAGGACCCCCCATGAACCCTCCACAGGTTGCCAAGGGCATGAGCCAGCGCACAGCATACCAGGCTCTGACACATAAGCATGGGCACACTGTTGGGAGTAACTTGACCTGGAAAGGCTTTTGAAATTGGCAAATCCTCTTGCCCTTTAGGAGAGCCTGATCCAAAAGGAATCAGGGTAGCTCTTGGTTGCATAGGATCTTTAGAAAAACAGCCGAGTCAATTCCAAGGTCCCATCAGAGCACATGCCACTAGAGATGGAACACCACGGGTGGGTTCCAGTCCAGCCCTTTTTAAAACATTAATGTCCTGTATCCTCAAAATAAAACCCCCCAGGGGGGTGCTATCATCTCCATGGCCATACTGCCCAAAACAAGCCCAACGTTGTCTGAATCTGGTATGGGGGGAAAAAAGTTGAGGAGGATTTAAAATCTCTGCTGCCAAATCCAAACCGGCCCCCCGAGACCGAGGTTTCCAAAACCAAGTCTGCCCAAAAGGGGACTTGAGGGGGAGAACCCCATTGGGGAAGGAAGACCCATAAAGGGTGTTGGTTTTTAAAAAAAAAAAGGGGAGGTTTTTTTTTGGGGAGGGGAAAATTTAGGGGGGGTTTTAACTTTCTATGTCATGGTCAGGCCCAGAAAATATGCCCCCTTTGTTGGCTTTAAAAAAACAAAAACCCAAAAATGGAGACAGCCCCCAAACAAGCCCCGGGGGTCATTCTGGGTGCCCCAAGGGGGTGAGGCCCTAAACCCCCAAAGTGGGGGAAAACCCTTCTCCCTTTGGCCCCAAAAATTGACCTAGGGGCCCCCAATTCTTATCAAAGGTCATCCAGGCCCCCGGGAAACCAACCCTAAGACAAAAAATAGCAGACGCAAAACAAGATAAGAGCTTTTGCAAGCAACTCCTGGCGTCTCACACAGCCGGGGTTTGTTAATACCCCACAGCTCAAAGCCCCAACTGGCCAAGGGCCCGGACCCCCCTCACCCTGTTTTGTCGAAACCCGTCGTGGCACAAACCCGATAGATTTCTCGGTCAGAGAGGGGCAAGCAAAAAGAATGAATATGTACCCTAGCCAAAAGGCAAAAACCCCCAAAGGGGGTCATGCAACCATCACCCCTCTGGGCGGCAGAACATATACACGGATGGATGGTCGATCCCTACCCACTGCAGGCGCCGGGTTTTCGAGCAAGGGAGCCAAAAATCCATGGGCAACAGACAATCCCTCCTGGGAACGGGCGAGGCAGTTGCTATCAGGGAGCACTGAGCCCGCGCCTGGGGGAAAGGAAGTGGTAATCACACAGATCCAAAGGACCCGTCGACTGTTTCAGCAGCGTCCCCACTGAAATTCTACCTTCTGATACCATCCTCACACTGGCACAGAGGATTTTGCCACGGAAAAAGAATCTCAAAAAAGGGGTTTTCCCAGCCACTAGGATCGGGGGGAATGCCTTGTGACAGATTTGCCGAGTTGGGAGGGGAGCCCCCTAAACCCTGATAAAATTTTAGAGCCGAAATTTCATAGAGGAAGGTACAGTGACGGCCACCCCCTTCTCCTGCAGCTTCACAGAGAGGGAAAAGAGATCCTCCCCCCCGGGCTGGTACCAGTGCCAGGCTAGAACCACTGGCACTCTCTGAAAAAAAACAAAAAAGGTACGAAGCATTCTGAAGAATCGCCTAGGACCACTGTGAAAGGCAGATCATACAAACAAAAACGTGAAGAGAGGTTTCATTACTTTTACATTACTTAGAGAATTTTGTGCAACGCAGTTCCTAAGACCAAGCCCCGCAGAACACCGCCGTTGTGTAGTAAAGGATTACCGAGTGCTTAAAAGCTAAGAGCCCTGGGGGATTTTCCTGCTGGGAATCCCCCCGCCACGGTAAGCACCGAGTGCGACAAACAAAAAGAGACAGCCCTAAAAAAAAGTTGACACAGGCCGGGCCATAAAGTGAAAGGGGCCCGGGCAAGCCCCAAAAAATTCGCAAAACCCCCAAGCAAGCAAGGCTGTGACCCGATTTTAAAACCTGGGTAATACGCTGAACCCCAGGTTGGGTCGTGCTGCTAAGTGGGTTCTCCCCCATCCTTCGCCACTCAACTCGATCTTGCGCATTTTCTTTCACTTGTCCATCGGGGGCAGCCCCAAAAAAATCTTGATGTTGGGGTCAGTTTGTCTTCGGTTTTCCTTTCCTGTTTTCCCACACCATCCCTGTCAGAATCTTTTTCAAATTTTACCCCTCTCACAGAAAAAAACTTTTTTGTTTCAAATGCCCAGCCGGTCTTTAAAATTTTCTTTTCTCAGCACTTCTCATTGTTTTTTCCCGTCCATTTAATACATAGTATTTGTCTGTAACACCACATTTCAAAACTATTGATCTTTTCTGTGTCTATCTTCTTCAGCACCCAACACTCAGAACCATATGATGCAATTGGGAAAACTAATGAGTTCAGTAACCTCAGTTTTGTCCGTAAGGTAATGCTTCGGTCTTTCCAGATGTTATTGAGAACAATTGTGGCGTTTTTGGCAATGGCAATTCTTCTTTTTATCTCTGGTGAATCATCATTTGTATTAGTTAAAACAGCTCCAAGATAAGTGAACTCTTTCACATTATATATATATATATATATATTATATATATATATATATATATATATATATATTATATATATATATATATATATATATATATATATATATTCCGTTACTACGTATGATTTCCGTAAAAGAAAAGAAAAGAAAAACAAGGCAGTGAGGTTTTTAATCTAGACAAACTTCGCCTTCAAACTCCGGATGCGTAAACAATAATGGCCACTCTCTAATGAAAGTCTATGGAATAATAATAGGCATACCCAAGACATATAAAGTTATGAAATACAATATTAACTGAAATATATACTTTTCATAGTAGACCCATTTCTTACCGTGCCCCAGAAGTCCTTTCTGACCAATCAACACCCAACCATCAATAAAGTTGCCGCTGGAAGAGGATTTTGCCAACTCAGAGTTTGTGGCAAGTGGAGAGTTGGATATTGCTGTCAATCTGTTTATCCAAAAAAAAAAGTTGGTTTGACCGCGGCTCAATGTACAGGAAAATGATTAATTCAGAAAGCAAAGTAAATACGGTTGAAACAAAATTAGTAAAATGTTGGTTTAGCGTACATATGCTTACAGTTTCGGCGTATACAGTTTATGTATTCATTTTTTCTTACTTAAGCCATAAGAGTCTGCAACTCATGCTCACTGTTGACGTCATGTATAAAAGTTCCAATTCCTCCTTAACTGCTCCATAATAGGAAAGGAAATGCCCTGGAGCGAACTTAGATCAAAGGATCTCAACGCCGGAGTCGTCATGCAAATTTACCCTCTAAATGTTTCACATCACATTTTATAGATGTGCATTTCTTGCCTTTGAATATATTGCATCTTAGTCTGAAAACTTGGGGGAATGTAGAAATCGACTAAAGTTAACCTAACCTGAAGTTTCCCATTAAGTTTTCTCATAGAATAATTTACAGTATTCTAAAAGGAATATGTTGATTGTATACATGCATGATCCATTCTCATTATTATGTTAACAGAGTAAAAAGTTCGTGGTTGCAAAAGTTTCAGTATTGG
>NC_051388.1:23869939-23877439 GCF_015228065.2 Penaeus monodon | reverse complement strand
CATCTCAGTATCGTTAAATTGAACGTTAATCTTCGTGTTTGTGATTCATAAGAGACGAAAATAAAACTGCAAATTTATATAAATAACTGGCTAGTGGCACTTAACACCCCCTCTTCTCTGTTGCCTTTCTTTTCTCTTACTATCTTGGCCCTTACATTTAATCTGGATTACCGATATCCAACATGGCACCGAAGAAGGACGCTGCTGCAGAAATGTTCACCTTAGGATGCTGTGGGAAGGATGTCACCAGAAGATTGCCAGAAGCCTGTCGACCAGGATGTTCGTCAGAGCAGGTATTAAGCTGCAACATGATGTAGTGGAAGGGCACCGCTTGCCGGGACTTCTGTAGATCCAGCGAAGGACCAGGAACTTGCCAGCACAGGTACCAGTCGCCCTAGGATGCTGTGGAAGGGTGCCGCCTGCCTGGACCACCCGCAGATCCAGTCAAACTCCAGGAGATTGTCAGCGCAGATATCAGCCGCCCTGAAATGCCAAAGAGGACGCCTCCTGCCCGGTTGCCCGTAGATCCAGACGAAGATTAACAGGACGTGAGGACGAGCATACAGGCCAACAAAGTCCTGGACGAGATCTGCGAGGACGTGTGGACGAGTACGCCGCCGAGTTAGACCTGGACAAGGACTAAGAGGAAGTCTAGACAAATCTGAAGTCAAGGAGGACCTGTGTGAGACCTTTGAGGATGTATGGACATCGAGGATGGAAGGATTATCCCAAGGACCACGAAGAAGAGGATGACAGGGACGAGCAGCCACTAATATGGACCAAAGACAATGCACGCTAGAACGAGATAGCCAACTAATCAAGACAAATGTTGCGTTACCCCTTAAGACCAATCTAAGGCACCTCGAGAGCAAGGCGTGAGTAGGTGGCCGAGCAATATAGCGTGTACATGAGCACAATTTGTGTAACCCATCAGACAGTAGACCATATGGTTGGTTGCCACGTGGCTCTAAGTCTAGTTAAGAACCAACGACTCAACGAGGGCTTAGATGACGATTTTATCTGACCTCGTCTGACCTCTCAGTTCGCTTGCAGCGGTCACCATGCACAGGCCATTGTAACAACATCAACCTTTGGGCTAGATGGCTGGACACGCGACCCTACTCTCTGCGCTTACCCTAAGACATTGTCTTGTGTGTTCCCTGACTGTGTTGTACTCTTCCGTAATAAAGAGTCAAGCCGTTATTCAACTATAACTAACCCTGCTAGCCATTGTACTAGGGTTCATAGACTTACAAAATCCATGCCTGTGTGCATGCATTCATACATGCACGTATCGTGCTCATGTGCATGTGTGTGTGTGCATTCATACATGCACATGCATGCAAGTACGCACGTGCTCACACGGCGCTGGTGCCAAACTGTATTGGTCTATGCTGTTCCTTTGGATCCACCAGCATGCTGCATGGGCAACAGCCTGTTCCTCGCATTCCTTCACCCAGGCATTGACCGTCTATATGGGGGTGGTAGAGATAATAATGCCATAGTCGACATTGACTGATGGTGGTCTTACATATATGTATATGTACATATGAATATATACGTATGTATATATGTACATATAAGTATATATGCATTTATAAATATACATATGTATGTATATGTAAACACACACACACACACACACATGAGTGTGTGTATATATATATATGTATATATATGTATATATGTGTATATATATACATATATATATTTTGTAAACAGCCATTTATTCCACTGCAGGAAATCGGCCTCTCTCATTTTATTATTTGAGAGGATATTTGGCAGTCTCACCCTTGCTGATTGGATGCGCTTCCTAATCACCGACGGTTCGGCATTTAACACCTATGCCACGGCGGCGACTTCCCCTATGACACCTGCGTTTTGACTTCTCAGAGCGATGTGTTTTCTCGGCGTGAGATTGGGCGCGAGCAAGCACTCAGAGCACAGGCATTTTACGACTGCCGCGACGGGGAATTGAACTCGGGACCATGAGGGTCGGAGTCCAGTGCTCTAACCACTGGACCATCGCGGCAGTTATATATGTATCTATATATATATATATATATATATATATATATATATATATATATATATATATATATATGTGTGTGTGTGTGTGTGTGTGTGTGTATGTCTATCTCTCTCTCTCTCCTCTCTCTCTCTCTCTCTCTCTCTCTCTCTCTCTATATATATATATATATATATATATTTTATATATATATATATATATATGTATATATATATAGGTATATATATATGTATTATATATAGGTATATATATATATATATATATATATATATATATATATATATATTATAGAGAGAGAGAGAGAGAGAGAGAGAGAGATAGACATACATACAGACACACACACACACACACACACACACACACACACACCACACCCCACACACACACAACACAAAACACACACACCACACTGTAACAGGCTATCATCCTTAGTACAATGGTGAACAGAGGGTAGTTATACTTGTTAACGGCTTGACTCTTTATTTCTGAGAGTTGATACCACGCAGTATAAAAACACACAAGACATGTCTAGTTATAATCGGGCCGCGCGGAGGTCACGGTCAGCTGCCCGGAGAGAGGGCGGAGCTGACCTTAGTGCGGTGGTAGCTTAGCACGAACTCACGGTCAAACGAGGTCAGATATAAAATGTGACCTCCGCCCTCGCTGAGCGGGTGGTTCTTATTTGGGACATTTGGATCCACGTGGAAAACAGCCACGTGGTCCACTGGTTATAGAAATAGAATTATCCACATCCTGTAACAGAAATAGAATTATCCACATCTTATATTGCTCGGCCACCTACTCGCGCCTCGCCCTCGAGGCGCCTTCAAGGGTGACCTAACTTGGCTGGTCGTCTCGTTCTCGTGCGTCGTCCTGGTGCATCTTCGTGGCTGCTCGTCCCTGTCGTTCTCATCCTCCTGGTCCTTGGTGTAATCTGTCCGTTCTCGATGTTCACACGTCCTCGAAAGTCTCGCACAAGTCCTCCTTGACTTCGGATTCGTCCGGACCTCCTCGTAGTCCTGGCCCAGGCCTAACTCGGCGGCGTCCTCGTCCACACGTCCTCACAGATCTCGTCCAGGTCCTTCTCGCGTCCACACGTCCTCGTAATCTTCGTCCGGATCTACGGGCGTCGGGGCAGGGGCGGCATCTCGGGGCTGCTGATATCTGCGCTATGAGCTCCTGGAGTTGACCGGATCTGCAGGCGTCCGCCAGGCACAGCATTCTGGGACGACTGATACCTGCGGCAAAGGTGCTGGTTCGCTGGATCTACTGGGAGTCTGGCAGGCAACACCTTTTCTGATGAAAATCCTGGTCCGTGGGCCTATGGCGATCTTCAATGACGTCCTTCTTACAGCATCCTAAGGGTCCTCCCTCGGTGCCGTGTCGGTCCGACTGCAATATAAAGTCGGGGAGCCAGATCATACACGTAAGGGCCAGAGTAAGAGAAAAAGAAAGGCAACAGAGAAGATGGGGTGGTAATTACCACTAGCCGGTTATTCATAACAATTTACGGTTTTTAATGTTGGTTTTTAACTTATTTTCGTCTTTTTTTTTCATTTTGTGTTTTATTTTCACAAAGGTAAAGAAGAAAATAGAAGAGGGAGATGTCAGTAGCGGTCCGCATAGACCTATTTGAACTACCAACCATCTCTGATAGATATGAGAATAGATAAGGGAACGACTTCGGCGATCCGCGAAGATCTATTTGAACCATAGTCGTCACACAGATAAGAAATAGATGTAACTTGTACACAGACAGCGACAGACAAAATTGCGGGCTAAAGAGATAAATCTTTACGCGGCACTAAGACAATGAAAAGGGTCAGTGTCTTTTATCCTGTGTGTGTGAGTGAGCTGAATGTGTGTGTGTATGCGTGTGTGAGTGACAGCTATCGTTAATGAGAGGGAAGCGAGAGTGACCTCACACAGAGAATGAATCACAAACACGAATATTAACGTTCACTATAATAAAACTGAAGTAAATTAGCAATGCTAGCTGTTTTAAGATTATTTCAACTACCACATTGAATTCAACATATAATGATATGCGACAGAATGTACGCATGAATGAATGGTGACATGAAAAAATATTCGCCAAATTTTTATCAAGCAAATCTTCTCGGGTCAGAAATCTGAACTGCCGAGGTACATGTCTAGCTTTGCACGTCAGACTTCAATAAAACTCAATAACGGGGGGATCCTATACCCAAATGCCGTATATGACTGAAGCGACTCGAGCCAGGAATATAATATCCTGCTCTCTTCTGCGTATCTGTAATGGGCGCTCGAAAAATTCCCGAAGGATATATAAATTTTCACGAATCACACAAACGCTTGGGGGGTACCCAAAACATGCAAGCGACTTCAAGAGGGTGAGAAAGGTGTGACTAATAAGCGAATAATGATTCTAGTTTTAAACCCTAGTCCTACATTAATTAACGGACGAAAACCGCGGGTCACACCGACTCAAAGGGAGCCGAACGAACGAATAACTTCGGTTTATTGCACCTAATCTCGAACGACGGAGCGCAGATCTATTAGGCGTTTACGCAACCCCGGGGCAATATCGGGCAATCCTGTGCACTATGATATGGGGGAAGATCCTATGCTATATCCAAATAATACAATTTTGTTACCTGCTTCGCTCTAGCGCCGATAGAACGTGTCACCAAAAAGCAATGTAACAATGATATGTTTGCTTCCAAAGTAGAGGGAACCAAGTGGTCATCTGACCCTACCCACGCCGCCACCGACCGGGAAAAGAGAAAGTGAGGTCAGGTCAAGACAGGAAAATAACCTTTTTCTAATCCAAAGTGACCGCAAAGAAAAGAAAAGGGACGGTCAGGTCGGGGGGCGAGGGTTAGGAACGAGATAAAATGAAATGGTATTCGTGATAAGATAAAATCACGAACGCGTTAAATTCATTGCAGATGAAACAATATAAATCTCTAAAAACGAGAGAAAATAATTAATTACTTTACTAACGAACGATATTCATGTTTATTGATCACATACTCGATCGCACGGAAATACGATCTGAGGTGGAAGAATAGTGGAGAACGTGCCATCTGCTGTCATTAGCACCTTTTAACCCAACAAAAAACAACGGCTTAACACATGTATGGGAGAAGGAAGGGAAAAGAAATAAGAAAGGGGCCCAAACGTGTACTTACGTGTTTTTTTCTTAGCCATGTCTTGAAGCGGTCGAGCGGATTTTCTTCGGGGGTGGTGTGTCCGTGTTGCATGCTAAAAGGATGCAACGGCCCTCACTGCCACCACTTTGTAAAAGGCTCTGCGTACTCTAGTACAGTGGCTGACAGGGACGCAAAACACACGTAAAGGGGTGAACACACGCTACGACGATGCTACGACTTGTCTAAAGGGTCAAAAGCGCCGCGTGGAGGCCACGGTCAGCTGCCCGGAGAGAGGGCGGAGCTGACCTTAGCGCGCTGGTAGCTGGCTACGTACTCCCGGTCAAACGAGGTCAGACATAAAATGTGACCTCCGCCCTCGCTGAGCGGGTGGTTCTTATTTGGGACATTTGGATCCACGTGGAAAACAGCCACGTGGTCCACTGGTTATAGAAATAGAATTATCCACATCCTGTAACAGAAATAGAATTATCCACATCTTATACACACACTCACACTCGCACACACACATAAACACACACACACACACACACACACTATAGGATGTGCATAGTTCTATTTCTGTTACCAGTGGACCACGTGGCTGGTTACCACCTCATTTGACCGAGAGTTCGTGTTAAGCACCCGATGCGGTAAGGTCAGCTCCGCCCTCTCCCTCCGGGCAGCTGGCTGCGTGCGACCCGCATACCGCCATACCCATAACTAGACATGTCTCGTGTGTTCTTGTACTGCGTGTGTCAACTCTTAGAAATAAAGAGTGAATGCCGAATACCAGTATCAATACCCCTGCAAGCCAATGTAATTGGGTTCTATACCCGTTATATCTGGCAGCAGCGAGGGCCGTTGCATCTTTTTGGCATGCAACATGAACGCACTTCCGAAGAAAATCCGCTCGACCGCTAGAAGACATGTCGAAGAAGAAAAAAAAACGCAAGTACACGTTTGGGCCCCCTTTCTTATTTCTTTTCCCTTCTCCCATAAATGTGTTAAGCCGTTGTTTTTTGTTGGGTTAAAAGGTGGCACGTTCTCACACTATTCCCTTCACCTCAGATCGCCTTTCTGTGTGATCGAGTACGTGATCATTAAACGTGAATATCATTCGTTAGTTAAGTAATTAACTAATTTCTCTTATTCTTAGAGATTCATGTTGTTTCAACTGCAACGAATTTAATGCATTCGTGATTTTATCTTATCACTAATATCATTTCATTTTATCTCGTTTCTTCCCTCACCCCGACCTGACCGTCCCTTTTCTTTCATTTGCGGTCACTTTGGATTAGAAAAAGGTTGTTTTCCCGTCTTGACCTGACCTCACTTTCTCTTTTCCCGGTCGGTGGCGACGTGGGAAGGGTCATGGTTCCATTTGTAATTTGGCTGTTGTTTGGTTGACACCTTGGGAATTAACCATAGCCATGTTACATTGCTTTTTGGTAACGCGTTCTATCGCCGCTAGAACCGAGCATGTAACGCAATTTCATAGAAATGTATTATTTTGAATATAGCGTAGGATCTTCCCCCATATCATAGTGCACAGAATTGCCCGATATTACCCCGGGGTTGCGTAAATGCTTAATAGAGTCGGTGTGACCCGCGGTTATGTTCGTTAATTAATGTAGGAATAGGGTTTAAGCTAGAATCATTATTCGCTTATTAATCACACCTTTCTCACCCTCCTCAAGTCACTTGCATATTTAGGGTACATCCCAAGCGTTTGTGTGATTTGTGATAATTTAAACATCCTTAGGGAATTTAGCGAGCGCCCATCACAGATACGCAGAAAAGAGCAGGTTATTATGGATTTCCCTGGCTTGGGTCACCTAAGTCATATACAGCATTTGGGTATAGGATCCCCCCATTAATGAGTTTTGATGAAGTCTGATATGCAATAGCTAGACCCCGAGAAGATTTGCTTGATAAAAAGTTGGCGAATATTTTTTTCATGTCACCATTCATTCATGCGTACATTCTGTCGCATATCATTATATGTTGAATTCAGTGTGATAGTTGAAATAATTTTAAATAGCTAGCATTGCTATTTTACTTCAGTTTTGTTATAGTGAACGTTAATATTCGTGTTTGTGATTCATTCTGTGTGAGGTCACTCTCGCCTTCCCTCTCATTCACGCTAGCTGTCACTCACACACGCATACACACACACATTCACCTCACTCATACACGCAGGACAAAAGACACTGAACCTTTTCATTAATAGGGTTGTTTGCTGTCTTAGTGCCGGCGTAAAGATTTATGGTGTATCTCTTTAGCCCGCATTTTTGTCTGTCGTGATGAGTGGCTCGTACATGATGTACAAGTTATATC
>NC_051388.1:23849939-23862439 GCF_015228065.2 Penaeus monodon | reverse complement strand
TCTTGTTCGCGTAGTCGGGCCCAGGTGTTTTTTGCTCGTCTGTGTATGCGTGTATTTAGTGGTTCAATGCTGTATGTTCTGTGTAGTGTTTCTGCAGGAATTCGGTCTATAAATGTTGCGCCGTGTATCCAGAGTAGTGCTTTGTTCTGTACTGATTGCATTTTGTATTTTTGTGAGTTTGATATTGCAACCAGTGGGATAGCTGTGTATTCAAGGATAGGTCTGACAGTTGTCTTGTAAAGTCTGAGTTTTGTTCGTAGTGTGCAGCATGTGAAGCGTCTGAGTTTGGTGAGTGTTGTTTGTGCTTGGGCGATTCTTTGTTTGATGTGTGTGGTGAATCCATTGTTTGTGAAGTGGAATCCAAGGATGTTGCCTCTGTTTGTGTATGGGATGTTAGTGTTATTGACTGTGATGGGTTGTGAGTTTCTGCGTGCGATGTGGATGAATTTGAATTTGTTGATGTTTGTCTGTATTTCCCAGTGGTGCTCAAAGGTGTTAATGTTCTAGATAGCTCTTTCTGTTGTGAGTTTCATGATGTGTTGTGATTTAGAGGGGTGTGAGAATAATTGTGTGATGTCGTCTGCATAGGAAAAAAAGTTGCTGTAAGGTGTAGGTTGTGGCAGATTGGCTGTGTACAGGATATATAGGGTGGGCGATAAAACGCTTCCCTGTGGTACTCCACTTCTCAGGTGGAGAGGGGTGCCCAGGTGGGTTCCCAGGCGTATAGTGGCAGTCCTGTGGTCCAGGAAGCTGCAGAGGAGGCGTGTGAGATGTGTCGGAAGTTGTAGTTGTATTAATTTGTATTTGAGGCCGTCGTGACAGACCTTGTCAAAGGCCTTGCTGACGTCTCGTAGAATGATGTTAGTCTGGTGCTTGTTAGCGAGACCGAGAGCAATCTCCTCGTAAGTGAGGGCGATAACGCTCTCGGTCCCCCTGTGTGGGCGAAAGCCGTATTGCCTACTGTTGTGTATGTTGTTGTTTTCAAGGTGTGTAGTGAGTCTGCGTGTGATTAGCCTCTCTAACAGTTTCCCAGGAACTTCCAGCAATGAGATGGGGCGGTAGTTCTCCACCTCATGTGCTGATTTCCCCGATTTTGGTATGAGGGTGATGGTAGCGTGTTTAAACTTGTCGGGGAAATATCCTGTAGCCAGTGCTGCATTGAAGATATGGCGTAGCCTGCGGATCATTGTGGGTGGCAGATGTTCAATGATTGTTTTGTTTATGTTGCTTGCTCCTGGTGTTGTGTTTTTGGTGTGTTTGATGGTGTTGACAATTTCTTCTGGGGTGATAGGTGTGGAGAGGGGACTGTCCTCTGTGAGATTGTTTAGGGTAATGATGTTTTCTGGGAGAGTTAAGTTTCTGTGTTGCTGTAGAAAGTGTGTGACCTCGGTCTCTGTGGTGTGGTCGAATCGGGCGTTCTCGGTGGGGGAGATCTGGATATTCTGTTGCCAGAATATCCTGTGGAGAAGCTCCATCTCCTCCACCGAGTCAACCTTCTGTCGGTGTGTATTGTAAATGTATGTGGCTGTCTGTCTGTCAGACACCATGAGTTTTCTGAAGGAACTCCAGAACCTCTTGGGGTCTCTTGTGTTCTGACCCAGTGTTGTTTATTCATTATTTTAAGCTCGTGTGTTAGTTGCGTTTTGAGTTCTCTTTATCGTGTGTGTAGTTGTGCGTCCCAGCCCCGTATTGTTGTTAGTTGGTGTAGGTGTCTGTATTGTATTTTGAGCAATTTCAGACGGTGTGTTTCTCTGAAATGGAGGATGGTTTTGTGTGTTGCTCTGGGTATGTTAGCCAGTCTGGCCGTCTGTATGTCTGTGTACCACTGTTCAAGGTGGTTGTTTATCATGTGTGTGGGTTGGCCCTCGAGATCGATTATTTGTGTGTTTTCAAGTGTTTGTTTAAATCCCTCCCAGTTTGCATGTTTGTAAGATTCTCGGGGTTGTGTTGGGATCATGATGGGGTTCGTTGATAGTGTTAGTATTACAGGGAGGTGATCACTGGAGGTGACATCGTCTGTTGATATATGATAGTGTAGGTGTGCTCTGTGGTTGGAGAGTACTATGTCAGGTGTTGTTGTTGTGTTATATGCAATATATGTTGGTGTGTGTGGACCGAGGTGTGTGAGTCTTCCTTGTTGTATGTAAGAGGCCAGGCCTCTGCCTACTGCGTTGGTGTGGTTATATCCAAAGAGTTTTGCGTTAAATTCTCCCATGATGTATATTGGTTTGTTGTGCCTCAGGAGCTGCAAAATGTCAGGTTCAAGGATGTAAGGTCTTCGTGGTGGGATGTAAAGTGTTGCCAGTATAATGGGTCCTTGTGGTGTGATTACTTCGACTGCCAAAAGGTCCGAAGTGAAGTTATTTATGATTTTGTGAGAGATGTCATTTTTGATCGCAATTGCTACGCCGTCGCTTCTTTCTTGTGATTTGTTTGAAGAGTAGATAGTGTATGGGTAGATCTTTAGTGGAGTAGTGTTATTGAGCCGATGGCTGTTTATGAGGATGATGTGAGGGTCGTGTTTTCTGTATGAGTTGCAGAGTTCATTTTTGCGTGTTGACCAGTGTAGAACGTTATGTTGGATGATTGTGAGGCGTGAGTGTAGTGATGTGTTATTTGTCATGTTTGTGTGCAGGGTTCTTGGCTATGGCAAGGTGTCCGTTCTGTATTTTGGTGATGTCAGGTTGTCTTTCGATCATCCTGTTAGTTACCAGGATGTTTCCCTGTATGAGGTGTTCGTGGAGTTTAACAGCTATGACCATGTTATATTGCTCTTCCTTAGAGAAAAGCCACCTGATTCGTCCTTTTTCGATTTCTTGGCCGATTTCCTGTCTATCAGAGTACTCGTATTTTTCGGCATTTTTAGGGAAGAGTCTGATGCCGTAAAATTTAGGGTCTTTCACCGTGCCGTCCATTAGCCTCTCCAGGCCATCATCACCCAAAAAGGAGTTATCATGGTCCTCGGGGTCGTAAGGGTCAACTGAGACTGGGGTTGCCAGCTCTGCTTGGGGGGTAGCTTTTGGCAGTGCCTGTAGCGGTGCTGGTAAAGTGTACCTTTTGGGGGATGATGGCGCTTGAGGGACAGCTTGCTGCTTCTTAGGCCTGACTGAGGTATTGGAAGCTGGGGTTGCAGTGTTTGTAGGGGTGGTAGGGGAGATATGGTCAAGCTGTGTCTCTAAGGCTTGAATGTGTGATGAAGCATCAGAGGGTTTCCTGACTGGGGGGGGGAAGGGGGAGGTTGAACCACCCTAAGGATCCCCCATGAGTCAGCTTCCCCAAGGTCGAGGTCAGGGAGGTTGTTCCTTTTCAGGGCCTCCCTGGCATGCTCCCTAAAGCCTCGTTCAGGGCTGATGATGTTTTTGAGGTGGGCGTGCAGCAAAACTAATATGATTTCCTTTGACAGGTTGTTAGGCAGGGCTAGGTGCACCGTGGGTTCTACTTTTGAGGATGATTTTTCGTTCTGTTCCCTGATGTCTTTACAGACCTGATTAATGAGGGGTTTCCAGCTTGTGCGGTCTTCTGCGCTACCGCCTTTAGAGGTCTAGCCTCCTTTTCTTTCTCCTTCTCCTTCTCTTGTGAGGTTTTGATAGCCTCTTTTCTAATGGGGCAGCTGTTGGCGAATGTACGGTGTGCCCCACCACAGTTTAGACATTTTTTGTGTGTGCTGGTACAACTTCGGTATGTGTGGGTGCCAGATCCACATTCAGAGCATTGGGTTTTCTTTTCCTCTTTGCAGTTGGTTTTTAAATGACCATATGCATAACAGTTCATGCACTGTTTGACTGGGGTGAACCGTTCAAACTCGATTTGCCACGGTACAACATATAGTTTGAAGAGGTAAATACCTGCTTCTTTTATTTTGTTAGCAGAGGCATGATCAGCAAATCTTGCTTTTATCATGTAGTTTGTCTTCATGACGTGGATGTTTTCCACTTTAGCGTGGGGGGCTGATGCCATGATCTCATTGGTGATGTCTTCGTTAGTTTCACTAACAATCTGTCTATCGAGCTTTTTGAATACAAGAGTTAGTTTAGCTCGTATGTCTAGTGGAAGCACGGGTGAGAAGGCCAAATTTTGAAGTTTGGTGGTGATGGGGCCAGAGAAAAGATTCTCTGCCTGCTTGGTGTCCTCGATGAGGGCAACATACCCATCATGGGTGGGGTAGTACCTGAGTACTCTGATTTCGGCATCGAAGAGTGCCTTGGCGAGGGAATTACGGCGGCTCGGGGACAGGCCACCGTTGACGTTGATTTTTACCTTAATCATGGTGAGTGTGAGTGCATGGGGTCGTCAGGAATGGAGTGGAATGAGTGAGGGTGCAGGTGATCAGCGAGGTGATAAAAAGGTGGAAAAATGATTTAGGAGAGAAAGTGAGGAGGCTGTAGATGGTGATGAGTGCTCTTCGAAGAGATTTACAGAGGTCCTGCACTCGACCCCCCACAGTGACAGACTGGTTGCGTTCTCCAGCGCACTGTGGGATTGAAGCTTTGTGTTGGGCCTCTCCCTTATTGCCAATCCTTGCTACAAAGGGGCAACAGGTAAGAGACACACAACTCAGACGAATACAAAAGTCTCTGGGACTTATGTAGGTCCAGATGGCCACAGGAAATTGAAGGAGTTTAGGGGGAGAGAAAGCACACCTAAATGTCACCTCAGATTGCTGGGCCTCCCTATACAGGTCACCCTGTGATAGAGAGAGCTGCGGGTCTGAGGAGGTGTAATGTTCCCTTGTCACCGTCAATTGGCCAAAAAGAAAAACCGCTGAGGGCAATGGAAATGCAAGTACTCTCTGTGAATAGAGATAATTTACTGGACATTTACGTTACTGAGAGGTATAATAACAAGAAGGGGATCGCGGCGCGATTGAGGCCCCGGTACTCCAGGGTAGCTCAATGACACTTTGAATTGGCCTATTTGCTATTATAGTGACTCTCTTCGCATTGACTGGGTGATCGTGGGTCTCGCCTCCTTTGACGAAACGTGTTCTTTTATGCGGCGGCTCCCCTCGAGGGCGGATGTTTACTTCCGTCGTAGAAGTACGAAAAGAGAAAGCATGGCGGGCACCTGCGTCCTCCCAATGGGAAAAGCAGCTGCTGGGGACAGAGGTGTTAAACATACCGTTCGATCTTGCTATGTTTTGTCTACAGTAATGATACACATGGTGGTTAAACACACATAGTGTATATAATCTCAATAGTAGAAAATGTAAAAAAAAAAAAATCCTAATATAGTAGCGAATGCAATTTAACTTGTACAGTTCTGCTGTAAACTTTAAATTATAAAACTCTAGTACCTACATTTTCTTTCCGCTGTAACTTTTTAAATTCTTTATCATATTAGATTCTAACACACATCTTCCGCTTTAACTCTATACAAGATAAAACAAGCAGACAAACAAACTAAAAACGGATTAAACAAAACGAAAAGTGTATCACAACATAAGAAATTATTGCCGAGATTATCGTATTGGATTAAAGACATTTGGGATACAGTTCATTGAATTGATGGACGGGTATTTTGAGCAGCTGTGTAGTGTATTTTTATAGGCTCTCACACTTCTTCCATCTTAGTTATCATCTGCTTTGTATATATATATATTTGTGTGTGTGTGTGTGTGTGTGTGTGTGTGTGTGTGTGTGTGTGTGTGTGTGTTTTTTACCATTAATGCATATATATATATATATATGTGTATATATATATATATATATATATATATATATATATATATATATATATATATATATATATATATATATATATATATATATATATATATATATATATATGCATTAATGGTAAAAAACTCTTTCGTATTGATACTATGGTAGAAAAACCCACAATGCAAAAACTTGATGATGTCCTCGCTATCCTTTAGAGGAGGCTCTCCGCAGGCGATCCTCGTCTCCCTCTGCCCACCGAAGACTCCCTCCAGCTTATTCTCCTGTGTGTGGAGTTTAATTCTTTTTCCTTCTATTTTCCGACGTTCAGTGTGGCCATGGACTCTCCCCTCTCTCCAGTCTTGGCAGACCTTCCGTTTGTCTGTCCTCGCCCTCCCCGTGTTACCGCATTGCCTCTTTTCTCTCTTGTTTATACCCCCTCCTCTCCCTCTCCTATTCAGACCTGAAGATAGAAACCAGGTGGATTTCGAAACTAGTTTCATTTTCAATAATTCTAGTTTTTGCATTGTTTTACATTCTCTTCCATATATATGCATATATATACTTGTATATGTATGTGTATATATGTGCGTGTGTGTGTGTGTGTGTGCATATATATGTGCATACATATATATATATATATATATATATATATATATATATATATATATATATATATATATATATAATATATATGCATATACATCATCATTATCATTAGCCTGGATAAATCCACTGCTTTTCCAACCTTGTCTGTCTTGCGAATTTTGTTTCCAATCTTGGCCCCCATATTTCGTTATTTCTGCACTCCATCTTGTCATTGGTCTGCCCTTGGCTTCTATATATTATTTATAGCAAAGTCTGTTACTTTCTTTGTCCATTTGTCGTCCAGTCTCCAACATATATGACCTGCCCATTGCCGTTTCTTCTTTTTGATGCTCCCAAGGATATCTTCCACTTTTGTCTGTTCCCTGGTCCACGTCGTCCTCATCCGATCCCTTAGGCTAATTCCCAGCATCAACCTGCCCACTCCTCTCTGAGTACTTATTAGTTTCCTCTCCAGTAATTTGTTTGTAGTCTTGAAAAGTCACACACGACATATCGCCTTGAGAAGTCAAAGGCAGGTGTCGTAGGGGAAGTCTCAGTAATGAACTAAGAGAGGCCTATATTCTGCAGCGGAATGAATGTCTGTTGAAAAAAAAGAAAAAAGAAAAGAAAAAAAGAAAAAAGAAAAAGAAAAAGATAGAAAGAAAGAAAGAAGAAAAAAAGAAAAATATATATGCATATATGTAAACATATGTGCATATATATATATATATATATATATATATATATATATATATATATATATATATATATGCATTAATGGTAAAACACTTCTGTATTGATACTATGGTTATAGGATGTGGATACTTCTATTTCTGTTAGAGGATGTGGATAAATCTATTTCTGTTACCAGTAGACCACGTGGCTGGTTACCACGCGGATCCAAAGTCCCAAATAAGAACCACCCGCTCAGCGAGGGCGGAGGTCACATTTATATCTGACCTCGTTTGACCGGGAGTTCGTGCTAAGCATCCGACGCGGTAAGGTCAGTTCCGCCCTCTCCCTCCGGGCAGCTGGCTGCGACCCGCGTACCGCCTTACCCATACTAGACATGTCTCGCCAATATAGGATGTGGATAATTCTATTTCTGTTAGAGGATGTGGATAAATCTATTTAAACATTCCGTAATGCCATTAGCCTGTGGACGGAACGGCAAAACGTTCACCTGCGTCACATGTAGCTGCTTCGTGGGAGTGGCTAACATCTGATTTACAAACTCGGTACCGTCATCCGAGCTTAAATATTGTGGACAGCCGTGACGGCAACAAATTACGTCATGAAATGCTTTCGTGACGTGCACCGCAGCCTTTGACGGAACCGCCACCAACTCGCAGTAGCGAGAAAAATTG
The DNA here is from genome assembly GCF_015228065.2 of Penaeus monodon. NCBI lineage: Eukaryota > Metazoa > Arthropoda > Malacostraca > Decapoda > Penaeidae > Penaeus > Penaeus monodon. The sequence continues at coordinate 23,854,827 of NC_051388.1, read as the reverse complement.
TCCACAAATACTAGAATGTGTTTGTTGCCAGACCGTGATGTGGTGAAACCAGACAAAGTGTCGCATGACACTTTCTGCCAGGGAAAATCCGGAATATCGAACTTAAGTGCAGGCACGGGATCGCTTGTGTGACCCTTGAACAAGGGACACGTCTTGCAAGACCTGACGTGATTAGCTACCCTCGTTTCTAACCGCGGAAAATAAAACCGGTTACGGGTCAACTGCACTGCCTTATGAACATCACAATGCGCTGCCTCACGGTATTCATGAGCATACATCAACACACGCGGCACTAAACTTTCCGGCACCACCAGGACCTGTCGGACGATCCGTCTGCGACCCATAATTCGCTTCGGCTGGGATCTCCGAAATAACAGTCCCGTGTCGTCAAGAAAAAATTCCTTAACTGGCAACCCCTTAACCTTGGGAACTGCCGTGCCCTTGGCTAAGGCTCGAATGATCTGGCCGTAAATTTTGTCGGCATGCTGGGCAGCATATACCTTGTCTTTATTCAGCGGTTCCAAGGGAGGAACCTGTGAAGCACTATTCACAACAGCTGACGAAGGCAAGCTAAATGAAGGGGGGAAATCAGCAGCGTCGTCCCGCTTCAAAGATTGTGAGTTTTTGATTGGCGCACGTGACAGCGTGTCAGCGGCGACATTTGTGCGGCCCTGAATATACACAAAAGTCACATCGAAATCGCCAAGGATATCCTGGTAACGTGCCCTACGACCATACGGATCATTACCATTAAGCGACGTGAGCGGCATGTGGTCTGTGTGAACCATGACCTTGTACCCTAGTATAATATCTCTGAAGTACTTAAGAGCCCATACAATCGCCAACATCTCCCTATCGGTGACCGAGTAATTTTTCTCTGCACTAGTGAGAACCCTACTAGCAAACCCGATAGGACGCAGATTCCCTTCGTGCTCCTGCATTAAAACGGCTCCTAGCCCAACATTCGACGCGTCTGTTGTGTCGAGTAAAGGGGACATGTGTTCTTCCCTCTCTGTATACCTTGTGGGAGGGGAGTGCGCAAGTCCATGTGATGAACTTAACACCTGCCCCTTTGTCTATTAATAGTGGTGTCATATTAATAGATTGTGAGGTCATGGATCTCCTGATAGCTGAGTTTGAACTGCCTGCGTCAGCTTTCTCTGGCGCTGTTTCTTCCACGTCCCACGAGAGCAATATAGGATGTGGATAATTCTATTTCTGTTAGAGGATGTGGATAAATCTATTTCTGTTACCAGTGGACCACGTGGCTGGTTACCACGCGGATCCAAAGTCCCAAATAAGAACCACCCGCTCAGCGAGGGCGGAGGTCACATTTATATCTGACCTCGTTTGACCGGGAGTTCGTGCTAAGCATCCGACGCGGTAAGGTCAGCTCCGCCCTCTCCCTCCGGGCAGCTGGCTGCGACCCGCGTACCGCCTTACCCATACTAGACATGTCTTGTGTTTTATACTGCGTGGTATCAACTCTCAGAAATAAAGAGTCAAGCCGTTAACAAGTATAACTACCCTCTGTTCACCATTGTACTAAGGATGATAGCCTTTTACAATGGTAGAAAAACCCACAATGCAAAAACTTGATGACATCCTCGCTATCCTTTAGAGGAAGCTCTCCGCAGACGATCCTCGTCTTCCTCTGCCCACCGAAGTCTTCCTCCAGCTTATTCTCCTGTGTGTGGAGTCTAATTCTTTTTCCTTCTATTCTCCGACGTTCAGTGTGGCCATGGACTCTCCCCTCTCTCCAGTCTTGGCAGATCTGTCCATGGAACTCTTCGAGTCTGAGCTTCTCTCTTCTATCTCCCTTCGTCTGCCGGTTTGGCTGAGGTATATCGACGATGTCTTTGCTCTCTGGCCTAATGACCCTGCCCTGTTCTCGGATTTCCTGACGCAGCTGAACTCCCACTCTCCTTCCATCAGTTTCAAGGTGGAATGGTAGGTTGACAACAAACTTCCTTTCTTGGACACCCTAGTTCATTGCTCTCCTTCTTCATACACAGGACGCTCTATGCATAGTGATATGTACATACACTTCTTCTCTATGTAAAGAGGTGTTGCCCCCTCGCTGTTCCTCCGCATCTGTGACCCTCAGTGCCTGGATGGAGAGATCAACTTACTGCGTCGTTCGTTCTCCAAACTGGGCTAGGCTACCCTCGTCATGTTCTTGACGTCGCGTTATCCAGGGCACAGCGTACCTTCTACCACGACTCCTCTCCCAAAGAAACTCCTCACCTGCCCGTGTTCAGCCTGCCCTACACTGAGAAGATCCGTCGCCCTCTCTGATCTTTCGTTAGGTGAACACTCCTGGTCCACACCAGTCCTCCTCTACCTCGAAGGTGGGCACCTATCATGTTCCTTATGCCTCCTGTGATAAGCAATACTTTGGCGAGACAGGCGCCAGTCTCATTAAGCGTCTGTTTCAACATAAGTACGCTGTATCCAGAGGACAAAACAACAACGCCCCCTTTTGCCATCAGTGGGACACAAGCCCTCAGATGGACTGGTCAGCAGTGCAAATTGTCTTTCCTTCCACTGATGTCCATGCCCGCAGAATGGTGGAATCCTTAATAAAGCTGCCTAATTTCAATTGAACAACGGCTTTTCTCCTGCCGATAGTCTCCTTATTTCCCTCATCCTCCTCCGTCTCCCTTATGCCGGCCACCCTATGCATAGTCCGCCCGATCCTCTGACCTGACCTGACCTCCCTTTGCTTCCGTTTGTCTGTCCTCGCCCTCCCCGTATTACCGCATTGCCTCTTTCCTCTCTTGTTTATACCCCTCCTCTCCCTCTCCTATTCAGACCTAGAAGAAAACTAGTTTCATTTTCAATAATTCTAGTTTTTGCATTGTTTTACATTCTCTTCCATATATATGCATATATATACTTGTATATATGTGCGCGTGTGTGTGAGTGTGTGTGTGCATATATATGTGCATACATACATATATATATATATATATATATATATATATATATATATATACATATGCATATACATCATCATTATCATTAGCCTGGATAAATCCACTGCTTTTCCAACCTTGTCTGTCTTGCGAATTTTGTTTCCAATCTTGGCCCCCATATTTCGTTATTTCTGCACTCCATCTTGTCATTGGTCTGCCCTTGGCTTCTATATGTTATTTATAGCAAAGTCTGTTACTTTCTTTGTCCATCTGTCGTCCAGTCTCCAACATATATGACCTGCCCATTGCCGTTTCTTCTTTTTGATGCTCCCAAGGATATCTTCCACATTTGTCTGTTCCCTGGTCCACGTCGTCCTCATCCGATCCCTTAGGTTAATTCCCAGCATCAACCTGCTCACTCCTCTCTGAGTGCTTATTAGTTTCCTCTCCAGTAATTTTCTTGTAGTCTTGAAAAGTCACACACGACTTATCGCCTTGAGAAGTCAAAGGCAGGTGTCGTAGGGGAAGTCGCCGCCGTGGCATAAACCGCGGTTGATTAGGAAGGGCATCCAATCATGCAAGGGTGGCACTGCCATATAACCTCTCAGTAATGAACTGAGAGAGGCCTATATCCTGCAGTGGAATGAATGTCTGTTGAAAAAAAGAAATATATATATACATATATATATATATATGGCCGCGGTGGCCGAATGGTTAGAGCGTCGGACTCCAGACTGTCACGACGGCAATCTGAGTTCGAGAGTTCGAGTCACCGGCCGGCGCGTTGTTTCCCTTGGGCAAGGAACTTCACCTCGATTGCCTGCCTAGCCACTGGGTGGCCAAGCCAACCCAAGTCAGTGCCGGGTAAATAGCGATGGTGACTCGATAAGAAGAAAAAAAAAAAAAAAAAAAAAAAAAAAAACACCGGGCGGAAGGCAATGGCAAACCACCGCTCTAAATTGCCAAGAAAAATCATGGAAGCCCATGATCGTCAAGGCCGCGGTGGCCGAATGGTTAGAGCGTCGGACTGTCACGACGGCAATCTGAATTCAAGGGTTCGAGTCACCGGCCGGCGCGTTGTTCCCTTGGGCAAGGAACTTCACCTCGAATGCCTACCTAGCCACTGGGTGGCCAAGCCAGCCCAAGTCAGTGCTGGTCCCGAGCCCGGATAAAATAGAGAGAATGATTACCTAAAAAGGTAACACCGGCACTCTCCGTGGAAAGGAACTGGGGACCCTACCACGTACTCACTCCAAGAGCATCACAACATGAAAACTACAATTAAGTATCGTGCTTTGACCACGGCGGCTCAGACATGAACCTACCGTTAAAAGAAAGAGAAAATATATATATATATATATATATATATATATATATATATATATATGCATATATATATATATATATATATATATATATATATATATATATGCATATATATCATATATATCATCATCATTTAACGATAGGTTCATGTTTGAGCCGCCGTGGTCACAGCAATTGCAGTTTTCACGTTGTGATGCTCTTGGAGTGAGTACGTGGTAGGGTCCCCAGTTCCTTTCCACGGAGAGTGCCGGTGTTACCTTTTTTTTTTTTTTTAGGTAATCATTCTCTCTTATTTTATCCGGGCTTGGGACCAGCACTGACTTGAGCTGGCTTGGCCACCCAGTGGCTAGGCAGGCAATCGAGGTGAAGTTCCTTGCCCAAGGGAAACAACGCGGCGGTCGGTGACTCGAACCCTCGAACTCAGATTGCCGTCGTGACAGTCTTGAGTCCGACGCTCTAACCATTCGACCACCGCGGCCTTATCATATATATATATATATATATATATATATATATATATATATATATATATATATATATATATATATATGTATATACATATATATATATATATATATATATATATATATATATATATACATATATATATATATATATATATATATATATATATATATATATAT
>NC_051388.1:23799939-23804939 GCF_015228065.2 Penaeus monodon | reverse complement strand
TTCTACGTCTAACTGCTATTGACTTTGAATACAAGTACAACAGGAAGTGAAGCACTTCAGCACAATACACATACTGGGAAAAATAAGAAGTTTCTTTGCTTCATGAATCTGTTTATGCATAACAAACTAATTCTCACTGAGTGCATGCATATAAAAAATAAAAGCATTGCCAGAGATCTCAAAGGAGAAACTCATTTTGTCTTTTTTTTCCCTCTGTCTCTGGGTTTGAAACAAAGATTTTTTTTTCTTCAAATCTCCGGATGCCACATGACTAGCGCAAAACTGATATTTGTATATTGCTTTTCACAATATGCAATGCTGTTGTCACAAACAGATAATGATGAAGAACTAATAATCATGTTGGTGATAGTAACAACAATGATAATGGCAGTGATATCAATAAAGACGATGATGATCAAGGTAATGACGATAATGATAATGATATTAGTTCTGGAAATAATAATAACGATAATAATAATAATGATGATGATGGCAATGATAACATCAGTTACGTAAACAATGATGATAATAACACTCATAATGATGATGATGATATTTAATCATTTGTACAAAAAGGTATGAATATCTTCACAATACAAGAGATGTAATTGACGGGTTTCGTTTATATCTTCGTCAGAAATACATATATAAAAGAAATTACAGAGCATATATATATCAGACATGAGCTGACGAAGCACCTAACGTCTGTGGCCTCCCACTCGTTGTTCTATAATTGCTGCCGTGACCTTGATTAGATTGAATCTGCCCGATGCCGTGTTTACATTACTCTCCGTCGCGATGTATGTTGCTTCCATAATTTTTCTTTTTTGTTTGTTTAGTTCTACATGGACTATTTCTGCTTCCTTTCAGTTCGTTAGATGTCGAGCTTCATCTACATGTACCACTATGTCGTTGGAAGTTCTGTGGCGACGGATCTCAGCTCGATGTTCGCTGATCCTGGTGCTGAAACCACGGCCTGTTTTACCAAAGTATTCTGTATCGCATCTGCTGCAGGGTAGGCGAAATACTGTTAGGGTTGCTTTCGGGCTGCTTCCTGTCTCGCATTAAGTCATGTATCTTTTCCCCGGATTTACTGGCGGTTCTCACTGTCTTGCCGAAGTTTCTGCTGGTCGTCTGGGAAATGCTACATGGCTGTGATATTAGATCATTGTTAGAAGAGGGTGCAGGGTCTGATCTTGCGAATATGTTCTCCGCCTTCTTTCTGAGGTTTAGCAAGAGGCCTCTGGGATATTTGTGTTTCATGAAAGAATTAATTATATAGGCAACCTCATCCTCAAGAAATCCAGGGCTGCAGATCCTCAGTGCTCTGAGGAAGAAGCCAATACAACACCATATTTTGTTTTGTTGCTGTGGGCGGAATAATAATGGATATAATCATCTTTATTTGTATACAGAGAAACGTAGGCCATCGTCACCCCGATGGATCATAGTGTCCAGGAAAGGTAATTTCTGCTCTTCTTCCTCCTCCATTCTCATTCATACCTTTTATACATTTGTCAACATGAATACGGTTCATACTTAACCATGTTAATACTCATAATGGGTATGGAAATGATTATATTAATGAGGATAACAACAACAAAAATTATATTAATGATAATAATGATAATAATGAAAATAATAATAATAATAATAATAATAATAATAATAATAATAATAATAATAATAATAATAATGATAATAATAATAATAATAATAATAATAATAATAATAATAATAATAATAATAATAATAACGACAATAATAGTAACGATAAAAATAATAATTATCATGACAATCAATATAATGATAGTAATGAAGATGATGATAATACAAAATAACTAAACAACAACAATAATGATAATAATAATGGTAACATTAATAGCGATAATGATAATTAAAATAACAGTAATAATAAAGATGATCTTTATAACAATACTAATAATGCTAAGAATGATAAAAGTAATGATAATAGTAAAAGCAATAATGATAGTATATTATATATTGATGATAATGATATCAATAATGTTATTACAAGTAATAATAAGTATAACACATATATTAATGACGATACTACTGATAATGATAATAATGATAATATTGATAATAATGATAACAATAATAAATCATAATGATAATAATAAAAAAAAATGATAATAGTAAATCATAAAAGTAATAATGATAATAAAATAGTAAGGATGACAATAGTAATAAAAATCATTATTGTTTTAATGATAATTGATAATAGTAATAATAAGAATGAAAATAGTAATTACATTAATAATAATAATAATAATAATAATAATAATAATAATAATAAGAGTAATAATAAATGAAAATAACTAATGATCATCATGATAATGATAATAAAAAGAATAACAATCATCAATGATGATAATAATGTTAAGGATAATGGAGATACCTATTTATGCCCACCTCATTTTTTTTCTTCGATATTTTAAGCTACCGTCGCCTTATCTCTACCTATAATCACCCCCAGTCTTTTCCCTCTCTTCCGCCCTAATTTGGAAGGCTGCATCAGCTATGGTTTTACGCCAGTTATTCATCTACGATGCCCAGGATCAAGGGCTCTTTCTCTACTTGCTGATGTCATGTGATCTTTCGGGATACCTTTTAGTGTAGAACACATTCAATAACAAATTCTTGTTTTCTACATAGACTATATGTGTATATATATATATATATATATATATATATATATATATATATATATATATATATATATATATATATATATATATATACACACACACACACACACACACACACACACACACACACACACACACACACACACACACACACACACACACACACACACATACACAATATTCCTTTAGAGCCTTCACGATTCTCAGAAACTCCTTTCCCCTCAGGTTCTTCAATATTTCTGCCGTGTCTAGCAATACTCTTCTGGCGACTGATCTAAATTTAGAAGTAATTTCTTTTTTGGTGACTGGTGAGTTACATATACACTACATTAGGGAACCAATATTTATTGATTAAATAAACGTATATTACGTTATTTACCATAAAGTTACAATTATATCTATATGTTTTTTTAGACACTTTTCTCCCTATATTGTCACCTTGAGACGGTGTGGATCCTTTTCAACAAGAACCAGCAGTTAGCCAGTCGAAGATGCCAAGAAACGAAAAAGGGCCTTGGCGTCATTTTAGATTTATTTTTATCATCTCTTTATCCCCAGGGCGTGGCCACAGGCCTGCGATATTTTCCTTTCTAAAAGGAAACTCTTTCAATGGAAATATGGCAGTAAATCATACGTTAGTACAGAATAGATAGCAGAGATCGTATTGTGTTATTTTTCTCGTCTTTGTAGTTTAACACGTGTCTGTATGTTTGGACGAGTTTTTGCTTGGTTGTTGGATGATACATACATATATACATACATATATATATATATATATATATATATATATATATATATATATATTATACATATATATATATATATATATATATATATATATATATATATATATATATATATATATATTTTGTGTGTGTGTGTATGTGTGTGTGTGTGTGTGTGTGTGTGTGTGTGTGTGTGTGTGTGTGTGTGTGTGTGGGTGTGTGTGCGCGTATATATATGTATTATATATATATATATATATATATATATATATATATATATATATATATATATATATGGGCACTGTTCTTCATTTTTTCTCTATAATCTTAGATGTCTGCACGTCTGCGTTAATTAATATCTGTGTTAATTAATGTTGTTTATGCGTGATACACATTGGATAGGAATAGGGACGGTTTATACGCGTGTATGTATGCCATATTAATAAATAGATGAATTTTAAAGTAATGATACATGACATACAAAAACTGTACCACTACAAAAATAAATGAATAAAAGGAGTTATATATGCAGTTTTGAAAGGAGGAATTTTTCTATGTCTACTCATACTTGAGTAATGACAGCGAAGTTTTACGCTCACTCCCCGTGGGCACTCGGTGGAAATTGATTTAGCAATTCAAATCCTAAGTCAAATGTCCTGAGGTATATTTTATGAAAGATGGAATAATGCAATGCCGCATTGATATCGATAAATAACAACCCTCCCTGACCAGGACTCGAACCTAGGTCACTCCGGGTATGAAACCGGAGGCCAGTGCTAAATCTTCCTGTCCTTGTCTTATATCGCGTTTTATCTATAATTCTTTGTTTAACTGGAAGCGCATTGAACTTGGTAATATTAAAACATTTGTTTATACGAAATACACGAAGGTGCTGTGGTCATATTCCTTTCAACACTGTGTTCTTTAACAATATATGTCCTTAAATATTTTATACGGGATTTTTTCTTTTCTCCACCATTTCTCGTTTTTTTTGTTCCTTTCTCTTGTTTCTCTTCCTTTCTCTTCCCTTCCCCTTTTCTTCCTTTTACTTTCTTTGGTTCCCTGCACTCTCCTTTTACTATTTGTGTTTATCCTTCACTCTTTTTGTGTATTTCTCTTCTTTCTCTGATTTTACCTCTCTCGTTATTTATTTTCCAGGCCTTCTATCTTCTTATTTCTCTCCTTCTCATTCTTTCTCTGTCCTTTCTCTCCTTTTTCCTGCCTTTCCCGCTCTCCTACTCTTTCTTTTTCTATCCTCCCCTAAGCCTTTCCTTTGTCTTTAAATCTTCTTTCCTTTTTTTACAATTTCTTTCCGCCTGCCTCATTCCCTCTTTCATTTTATGTGTGAATATCTTTCTTTCACTCTCTCGTTTTCTTGCCGGTTCTCTTCCCTTCTATCTCTTCTTTTGCTAATACTACTACCTCGTCTTCAGTTCTTTCTTTCTCACTCTTTCTCTTTCTTTTTCAGAATTCGTGAACCTCAGATAACATGATTATTTAAACGACATAGACGAATAAATATCATTCTTGAATAAGTACGATATGTATTATATGAATAAATTATATGAATAAATCCTAAACTTTCAACGAATTTCTCGTTCTC
>NC_051388.1:23774939-23782439 GCF_015228065.2 Penaeus monodon | reverse complement strand
ATATATATATATATACACATACACACATCTATATACATACACACATCTATATACACACACACACACACACATATATGTATGTATTTTTTTCAGAGAAAGCAACGAGGTGTATGAGGAAGCATGCACAAATTACAGCCAATCAACACTGGATGGATTTGTCAAACATCCTAAGAAATATTCGCCTCACGATGTTAGACAAAAGCAACTCAACAATGCACTTGTCTTTTTTCGCAAATGACCTTGTTCCATTTTCTGTGGTAGAGAGCTTCTACTTCCATGATCTGATGCTTTCTGCTGATCCTCAGTACCAGATACAGACTCGGAAGCACCTGGTGAACAAACTACTGCAAGATAAGTGCACTAAAGTCAGATGTTCTGTGAAAGCACAACTTGAATGTGCACAGACTGTTAGCCTCATGCTTGACATTTGGTCTAGCAGGTAGATGAGATTTTACTTAGGAATTCCTGCTCATTTCATCCATGATTGATCCTTGAAAACAGCCGTTCTGTGGCCAACACAGCACACAATAAGGAAGGGTATGAAGAAACTGTACTAATCTTTGACATACATCCAGAAATCACAAATATCATAACAGACAATGATACTAGCATTTTCACTTCCTGGCTTTTCAGATATTTTTGACAATGATATGGATTCCCGTTCTGATTCTGCAGACGAATTAGAAGTGGACCTGGATGTTATGGTAGAAAAAAATGATGTATATGAAGATTTGTCAGCTGAGCACAATCATGATTCGGCCACCCACTACAACTAGTGGTAAAGGATGGTCAACAAGAAGCAGGGCAATTAAACTTGGCCCTCAGTAAGGCCTCAGAATTAGCTTTTTTTTTTTCTTTTTTTACACAGATCTACCATCTACTTAAAACATGCTAGAAATCTTTGAGCCATTTGAGGAGCCCACAGATAGTAAGTACACAGACGCAGACCACCGTTTCTGCAAGTCTGGTTATTGCATTAGGGGCCTTAAATTTAATCTAAACCATATGGAATCCATGTATAACTCCACAATGGTGACAGATTTAAGAAATCTATAGAGAAACGTTTGATGCACAATGAGGAAAGTTTATGTTGAGTTTATGTGCTAGCAACAATTCTAGATCCACAGTTTAAGCTTGATTGGTGCAAAGAAGAAGAAGGAAAGGAATTCAGAAAAACTCAGCAAAAGCAGCACAACCTAACGAAGTTGAGCAAAATACTGGTAAAGGTGTGCAAGAATCAAAGGAGCCTGTGCTGGAAGAAATTTCAGAATCTTTCCCTTCGAAGAGAAAGAGGCTATTTAGTTTCACGTATATTCATAACAGGACTCAACATCCAAAAGTGAAAAGGTGCAGTCAGTCAACACTCAGATCAACTGTTATCTGAGCCAGCCTTGCAAGGCAGATGACACTGATTTGTTGGTATTTTGCCTGCCTTATCAAAGATGGCTCAGAAATATTTGGCTGTATCTGTATGTCAGTGTAAGTGTTTAAGTCTGACAGATGTCGTCTTACTGACAAAAACTTCGAAAGTGTGATGCTCATGAAGTGCAAGAAGTTTACTTGTGTATCTTAATATCTTAATGCAAGTAAATTATTTATTTTCTTTGCATTATATAGGGGCAAAATGGAACAAAAAAAAATAGCAAATCACATTTTGAATTTCATATACCACACACAAATTCTATTTATAATTTGTAAAGTAGTGTTATGATTGCTTTTATATTACAGGGAAAGTCCCAAAAGGAAAATTAAACAAAAAAGATGCACAGTGAGTCGCATGAAGAACATATTAATTTCAATAAAATTAGCGGAACTTATCTGCTACTTTTAGTTAAAAAACTATATTAATATAGAACAAGGGACACGTTTTAATGGCCTGATACTTTTATTTTCTACATTAAATTTAGTTTTACTACTATTATGAGAAATATATGGATAGTCTTACATTTGCAACAAAGGTAATTATTCATAAAGAATACGTTTTTATTTTGCAATTTTGTGATAAAAGATATGCTAAAATAAAGTGGAATTTCAATACAGTTTTCTGTATCGAATCCCACTTTTTAACACTATACTCATTAATGTGTATATACGAATATCACTAACATTCGTGCTTTACGAAAGTATTTGTACTTAAACGTGGACTGAAGTACATAGCAGAGTGACTGTATTGCACTTGTACTTGAAAAATATCTAGGTACCTGGACTTGAGTGCAATCACCTGGACTTGGATCTAACCCTGGATCAAATCCCTGAGCTCCTCACATGAAGAGACCTTGTCATCCTCAGATGAATGTTAGTCATTCATGGAGAAATAAACATTCAGCCCTTAGCTACTTTAACTCTAAGATCACATTCGACAATTTTAGATGCTTTAGAAAGCATCTAAAATTCTAAGGCCTAAACTATTCCTAGTTAAGGCTTTAGAATTTCCCTAGGAATGTTAGAGTTTTTAAACAAAATAACAATCGTGATCAAAAGGTTTGATACGGCACCGCCATGAGCAAGACCTACGGTCAGGTTGCAAAGTCTAAAAATATAATGCATTAACCCAGTCTCTCCTTGGGCACTGAGAAGAAATTGAAATTTTCATAATGGAGAGAAATCTAAATATTCTATGTATAAGTAAAACGTAGCTTCACCTAGATATGTCAGGTACTTTTGTCAATTCGTAACTTTATTGTATAGAGATGTTATGCAGGACGTGGAGGAATCTGCACACACACACACTCACACTCGCACGCACGCACGCACGCACGCACGCACGCACGCACGCACGCACACACACACACACACACACACACACACACACACACACACACACACACACACACATACACACACAAACACACACACACACACACACACACACACACACACACACACACACACACACACACACACATCTTTCTATATATTTATCTATCTATATAACTGTCTATCTCTATATGCAGCTATCAATCTATATATCTATCTTTCTATCTATATTATGTTTATGAATGTGTGTGTGCGTGTGCGCGCGCGTGCATATGTACACACACACACACACACACACACACACACACACACACACACACACACAGACACACACACACACACTCACACACACACACACACACACACGCACACACACACATACACACACATACATGAGGAAAGTTTGCATATATAGATAGATAGATTAATATATACATAGATATATAGATATATGCACATATATATCATCATTATCATCATCAAGGGGCTAACGCCGACAGGGATGCATAGCCGCATCCACCCTTTGCTTCCAACCACGAGGGTCCCTCATAATGAGTCTCCGGGCAGGTCCTCGGCCCATCTCTAACTTCTCGCAACAGGATCATCGATCTGCACAAGTCATGACCTCCTAGGTTGTCCTACGGGCCTCCTCCGCCCAGGATTATCTCACAAAGAGACAGCATGATGGTCAGAGTCATCCACAGGGAAACGAGCTAGGTGCCATATAGCCTGAGCTGGCAATCCCGGATTATGCAAGTAACAGGTCTCATGCCAGTCTCACGGTGCAGCCGTCGGTTGGACACATGGCTCTGCCAACTGTATCCCATGATCGAGTGAAGAGATTTGTTACAAAAGGCATCAAGACTAGACTCCAAGGCACTAGATAGAGTCCAGGTTTCGACTGAACAGGTCCCGTAATAGGCTCTCAAAGTCCTGAATCTTGGTCTTGATCCAGGAGACTTCTATTCCAAGGGCTTTGCCTCATTGCTAAATGCGCCAAGAGCCGCCACCAGTGACTCCTGGGACTCAGATAGGAGAGGAACATCATCGACAAAGTCAGGGTCTGATACCTTAATATTGCCCAGTATTACTGACTTTGGGTAATGGCTCTGCCCATTATCCAGCCCATGCAGGTGTTGAAAAGTGTTAGTGCAAGGACACAGCCTTGCCTCACCCCTGAATTAACAGGGAAGAAGTTTGACAGGCCCCCACCACACTTTACAGGACTTTCAGTACCGGCATATATCCTGTTATTAGGCCTGTAATATTTGTTGGAATTCCACTAAGTCTCAGAATCTCCCATAGCAATTTTCGATGCAGTGAGTCAAACGCCTGCTTGAAGTCAAATGTAGGCTGCAAGCAACCCACGACCGAACTCATGACGGCGTTCCACAATTACTCAAAGTGCTAGGATGCAGTCAGGAGTGAATCCAGACTGCTCTGGTCTCTGGTGCCTTAGTAGATGGTTGCAAATCCATTTCAGAAGAATGTGGGTGAAAGCCTTGCCTGGTATACTGAGTAGTGTAGTGCCACGATAGTTGCTACAGTCCCAACGATCCTCTTTCCCTTTCCAGAGAGGGATGGCCAGAGGATCTACCTGGTACAGCTGTCCAAAATTCTCAGCCCAACGTTCACGAACCTCAACATGATCTGACATGATCAGTTCATCCACTGAGCAGACTGCAGTCATCTGCAAGAAGGGCTTAGAGTTCAGCTTTCTCAGGGCTTGGTAAGCAGGGCGAAGGTCATTTACGAAGAAATGGTCTTCAACCTCCTTAGCAAGATTCCTGATGAACTGTTCCTTGTCCCTTCTCAGCAGTGCCCGAGCCCTATGTAGCCAAATCATGCAACAAACCTCATTGGCCTCCAGTATCTCCAGGGAGATAAAATTCTGTCTTACCCTCGGGCGTGCGCCAGTGGACTCCCGCGCTGCTTCGAGTGCCTCGCACTTAAAGGACTCCCACAGAGCAACTGGTTTTTTCAGGTTTTCAAGTTCTGTGAATCGATCACAGACTGCCGTGGCAAACCCACAGGCACACTCCTCCTCCCTCAGTGAAACACCCTAGAGAGGCCATTGAAGGGACGAGGAGTTTTGAAATGGACCAATAGGGTAGCCCCCACAAGTCTATGGTCAGTGCCACAGAACTCGGCACTCCGGTAAACCCTGCAATTCTGAAGGATCCACCATCGAGTGCTGACAAGAATGTGGTCGGTCTCCTTGGCGATGCGGGTTGGAGCACTGATACCAGGAGCCAGAAATTCTCAGTCTCTGGGACCTAGCAAAGTCCCAGAGAAGAAGGCTGTTCTCGCTGCTGGGTTCAGTTCCTGAGCCATGGGGACCGACAGACATCTCGTGGCCAGCTCGATCACAGCCGGATATCATACTGAAGTCGCCCAGAACAATGCAAATGTCTCGCCGGGGGCGAGATGTGAGTTTGGTGTAAAACGCCTTTCACATCGTGTTTGCAAACATCGGTAGGAGCGTACACAGCAATAAGAGGTATGAAACCATGTGTGTGTGTGTGTGTGTGTGTGTGTGTGTGTGTGTGTGTGTGTGTGTGTGTGTGTGTGTGTGTGTTGTGTGTGTGTACGTACATACATATATATATATATATATATATATATATATATATATATATATATATATATATTTATATATACATACATATAAAGATATACATATATATCATATATATATATAACACACACACACACATACACATATTCATTACACACACACACACACACACACACACACACACACACACACACACACACACACACACACACACACACACACACACACACACACACACTTATATATATATATATATATATATATATATATATATATATATATATACATATACATATAATATACATATATTGTAAGATTTCCGACCCCTCCTACCCCATCCTGAACCGTGACCTCTTGTCCCCCCCCCTTATCTTCATTGTTACGTTTGCTTCCCTTCGTTTCCTCTGCACCTCCTTTTGCTTTAATCTTCTCTTTAATCTTTCTCTTTTCCACTCTCCGTATGCTCTCTCACTCTCTCTCCTCATGTACCCCGGAGTACTCTATCAACTCCATTCACTATCTTTCGTCTATTTTACCTACTTTCTCTCGTTTTCATTCTTCCTCTTTCTTTGTTCAGATTCATCCTTCCCCATTTTCCTCTTTCACTTCCTAATCTTACCTTCATTCCTTTCCCTCCTTCCTTGCTAATCTCCCACTCGCTTCCTAGCTTCTGTTCCTTCACTGCTATCCTATTTCTCTCTTTCTCTCGCATTCCTTTCTCTTCCCCATTCTTCATCTCTGTTCTTGCACTTATTTCTCTCATTTTCGTCTTTTTTTTCTCAAGTTTACGATCTAATACCAACCCCCAACCAGCGATTTCGTTACACTACACCGACGAATTCAACAACTTTTCTGATTTACGTTAATTACAAAACACCTTACAACGCCATTCTTGTTACGTTTACTATCTCATAGACTTATTTCAGTAAGATAGTTGTAATAGAAAATTGAAAATACCACAAGATTAAAAAAAAAAGTTCGTTACGATCTGATGCGTATAGTAATTAATAAATTGTTAAATTTTCATTACCTTTAAACCTATTAATATCCAGAATTAATTCCAGAGTCAAGTAAATTTATACTTTACCAGTATTTCCCTTATATTCCTCATAAAAAACAACGACAGAATAACATAATATTACATTTATTCCACATCTACGAATTTCCACACAGCTACACTGCCTGCCCCCTCGACACCCTCGACCCTCGATGCCTGGTTCCGAATCCTGATCCCGAACCAGTGTGTGGCGCTTATACACTAGAGATGATCCCCCCCCTCCCTCCCCCCCACACACAACACACATACACAACACATCGAAATTGCTGCTGCCAAGCCATGATGTATTCGGATTCTGTATGAATAAATCTATTGAATGATCGTGTTTCCCGAATTTTCCGATGTGTTTTGAAAAGTTCAAATATCGAAGTGCCGAATAAAGCATGAGACGTTTTTTTCTTTCTTTCTTAATTGTTCTTAATTGTGGGTATATACCTTAAGGATTATTGTTTTAGAATATTCATTACTTTTACTTAACGTCTTATTTTAAATATACTATTCAACCCCTCCACTAATTTGGTAATACTTTATTCTACGTCTTTTTTTTTTTTCTTTTTTTTTTAATCTAAAATTATCCGAATAACGCCCCTGGTTAAGCAAGTTCTACTTTTTACGGTATCTTAAATCATTTTATAATTCTACATTTACGACCTGATACGTCACCTACACCATTACTTATTATACTTATTAATAAGGGCTCACATGGGACACTCTGGTGATCATACATATTGTTATATGATTTTACTTTTTAATGGTTTGTGTTTTACAAGTTAGCTTAATTGTTTAACGAATTCATGTGTTTTTACTGCACTGTTGGTTTAGTTCTGATGCTTTTATATGATTTTTGCCACTAGTATTTCTTAATCTTAATCAACACCTCTGTGTCATAATTTTGTCTTAAATGTTTGTCGATGTTCCAGTTGAAGTAACTATTGTCGCGATGACATGGATCACCTTTATACATATACTTGCTGACAATAAACCTTGAACGGGAGTTATCTCTGGTGTTTGTGTGTCCCCTTTGATTAGTCTCTTACTGTGTCGTCGCTGACTTGATTTACATGCCGGTTAGGATATTGCTAGATTTGTTATTGTTCCATTTTAGTGT
>NC_051388.1:23752439-23754939 GCF_015228065.2 Penaeus monodon | reverse complement strand
CATATTATTATCATTATTCCTATTATTATCATTATCATCATTACTATTATCATCATTATCATTACTATTATTATTATCATTACTATTATCATCATTATTATATACAATCATATATATACTAACAGACACGCACGCACGCATGCACGAACACACACGCATGCGCAACCCCAGCCCCCCACAACCCCCATCCCCCACACACATACACACACACATACACATACACACATACACACACACATACACATATCCATACTGTATGCACGAATGCAGACATATTCATTTCTTTTGTGATAATCGTATCAAGATGTTCGAAAATTTCTTTGCTGACTTTGCCTTGTACGGAAGAGTAATCTCCCGCCGAGGCTTAGCCACAAGCACTATATTTTTCTCCAAATCTTAGAATACAAGCCGCAGGCGGATACACAAAAGGATAAAGCAAGAAGAAGAGAGGAGGGAAGAAAAGGAACAATTACGAGTAATGGAGGGAGAGAAAAGATTGAAGACACTGTCAATCATTCAGTTCCGAAAAACCCTTTGTTAGCTCAGGCTTATTACCTCATTAACTGGAAAACTGAACTACAATGCTATTTGCTGGAAATCAAGAGCAGTTAAAAATAATAAACTCAAGTTTCTTAATTTAGAAGGCTTTAGATAATATCGTTTGCCTTTAAATAATATTCCCTGTCTGGCTGAAATTCACTGTAAATGAAGTACCGTATCTGACGTCATATGAGACGGAGCACACGGCAAGTGTATACAGCAGGGTATACTCAGGGAAAACATTGCTTCCACCTTCGCACATATGACGCAAGGTTATTTCGATTTTCTATTATTAATTGTCAATTATTATTATTATAATCATCATCATCATGTTTTATTTATTAATCTATTAATTATTCTAGACGTCTATTCCTTTAACTGCAGCTCCCCCCCCCCCACACACACATGTACCTTTCTCGTGTCTATATCCTTCTTCACCCCCCACCCCCACCCCAAGGGCAAAAGGCTATTAGATTGAAAATTCAGTTTTTGAGAAAAATGTTCTTCAAATAATCATGAATCAAGCATTAGATTATGTATCTACATGTTGGATTCACTAAGCTAAAAATAATACTGTGTAACTAAAATTTCAACATTAAACCGAGTACGTTGTCATACAAATATATCCAGAAAGTAAATAATTTATGCAAGACACTCCTGTTAAATCGATGTACCAGGCCAAGATGTAATTGATATGAAAGTTTATACATGTATTCTATAGATCTTGGGTGACATGGCCGATGTAGTAATCTTAATTCAGTGAATAATATTCATACCCGTATTTGAATAAACATCTTTGCTTAAGTAAATTGCATTTCCTCACACTTGTGCGGATCAGCAAGGGAGAAGCAGCACCGCTCAGTCTCCTGCATTATACAGTCTTCCCCGTACATGAAGAAATGGATTGTCTGAAGAAGTGACCCGCCATAACAAAACGTTATTCCTCTCATCAACCTGACGTCGAAAGTTTTTTTCAGCTAACGGAAAGCTGTAAAATGGGGCCTGTTCAACGTATCGCGAACCATTAATCAAACAATATTATAACTTAATGTGAACACGAAGAAACACGACTTGGACAACCCACAGTAAGACACGTAGTCACAAGTTACATAAGTAGGGTATGTTTTCTGGGGGCCCTTTGCCAGGCCTTTGAACGTTACCTTGTCTGCTTAGTAATTTTCAGTGGTTAAGAATAGTGCGAGAACCAATATCCCTTTCCAAAATAAGCGTCGAAATGCAACGATTATATATTGGTCATGTATAAGAATAAATATTTTACATTAGATGCAGTTTTATAATCAGGAATTATAATCACAGCAGAATTTGTGTAAGTGTATAAATCAGCGACATTCAGCCGCCAATCGTGACAAAGGATCAAGAGATAAGAGAAGACGACAAGACGAAAAGAGATCGCCAACGGAGTCTGTGGTGCTTTAGTTTATCAAGTAATGAGACTTCATAGAGATAAAACCAATAGAGGGTAAAATAAGAACATTACATTGAGAAGACTCGTATTCAGTCTCATTTTTTTTTTATTCGAGAGATAGAGATTATCTATCTATCTATCTATATATTTATACATATTTATATCTATATCTATTTATCTATCTATCTATCTATCTATTTATCTATAACCTATATACATGCATATATATATATGTGTATATATATATATACATATATATATATATATATATATATATATATATATGTATATATATATATATATGTATGTATGTGTGTATGTATGTATGTATACACACACACACACACACACACATGAGTTCGTGGAAAAAGTCCATAACTAAAAATCATAGTGATGGATTTTGATTTCAATGCACCTGACCATTCTTGTACAAATGTTTTATAACGTGCTCAGACAAGCACCTGTAAATACAGGTAATAAAGCATCGCCGCCAGTTGGAAGTCAGGTACCATTCAAGCAACATGGAATCCACCA
>NC_051388.1:23727439-23732439 GCF_015228065.2 Penaeus monodon | reverse complement strand
GCGGGTGCGTGTGGACACTATATATAAAGTACAATATATTTTCTTCTTAACAAGGACGCACATGTTACCTTGCTAATTACATGATAGACCCCTACAGAGGTGGGGACGAGGTCAATAAAATGATTATCTACGATATATATAAAGGCAATTTCCAAACCCAGCAGGACCGAGTCAGGGCCTACAATAAGACCTTAATTACAGTAAAGGCTGCAACCCTTTTCCTCTCTTGAAAGTTATTAGCAACGCTCTCACGTCCTGAACATATGCTTCTGAGGTAAAAAGTTATTTTTGTGGGATATATATATATATATATATATATATATATATATATATATATATATATATATATATATATAAAGGGGCCGCGGTGGCCGAATGGTTAGAGCGTCGGACTCAAGACTGTCACGACGGCAATCTGAATTCGAGGGTTCGAGTCACCGAGCGCCGCGTTGTTCCCTTGGGCAAGGAACTTCACCTTGATTGCCTACCTAGCCACTGGGTGGCCAAGCCAGCCCAAGTCAAGTGCTGGTCCCAAGCCCGGATAAATAGAGAGAATGATTACCTAAAAGGTACCACCAGCACTCTCCGTGGAAAGGAACTGGGGACCCTACCACGTACCCACTCCAAGAGCATCACAACATGAAAACTACAATTAAGTATCATGCTGTGACCACGGCGGCTCAGACATGAACCTACCGTTAAAAGAAGATACGTATATATATACATGTATATATATATATATATATATATATATATATATATATATATATATATATATATATACATATATATACATATATATATATACATATTGTCCTGGGTAAGACAATAAACTGCACCCTAGGGTTCCCTTGAACAAGGATAGCACCCTATTAGCTCCCTATACCAGGGTTGCGGTGAAACTGTCGGCAGCAGGGCAGTGGATATCTGGTGAAAACACCTTCAGTTCTACTGATTACTGGTTTCACCAAATAATATGTCTGGCGTATTACAGTGTAACTGTTTTAAAAGCGGCAGAGATAGTTCCTCCTAATTAGTTGGAGACTGCGAGTTGAGAAGGAGCCTGGGGGATTCCACTCAACTTTTATTTTCTCCTGACAAACCTCTACACCAATGATTAAATACAGAAACGACAATTCATACCACATCGCCCGTCGCGTGGGTTATCAAGGGGCGCGTTAGTTAGTGGGCAACCAGGCTGACAATGTTAAACATGCATCTGGAAGACAAAGAAGATAAAGAAAACAGGTCCAATTAAGAAACACATTAAAAATCGGAATGTGGAACGTAAGGAAAATGAAAGAGATGGGTAAATTACATACTGTCTGTAACGAAATGGATAGATACAACATTCAAATACTAGGAATCAGTGAGACCAATTGGAAAATTAATGGAAGTTTCAAAACTAAAGAAAACAAGACAGTTCTTTTTTCTGGAAAAGAAGAAGGAAATTATAGTCACGGAGTTGCTATGATTCTCACGAAAAAAAACTGCAAATGCACTAATTGGGTACAGCCCAATAAATGATCGCATTTTAAAAGTCAGAATACAAGCAAAACCTCATAATATTAGTATTATACAATGCTACGCACCAACCAATATTGCAAGTGATGAAGAAATGGAATTTTTTTATAACTCTCTCCAAGATACTTTAGACACAATCCCTAACAGAGATGTAAAAATAATCATGGGAGACCTCAACGCCAAAGTAGGAAAAAATAATCTAAAAAAATACACCTGTGGAAAATTCGGCCTTGGAGATATAAATGAAAGAGGTAAAGATTTTATTGAATTCTGTAGTACAAATAATTTAGTTATAGCCAATACATTGTTCCAACACCACCCAAGACACTTGTACACGTGGTTTTCACCAGACAAAAGAACACGCAACCAAATTGACTACATTGTGCTGAACCAAAAATGGAAGAGTTGCATAAAAAATTCCAAAACAAGACCTGGTGCCGACTGCAACAGTGACCACCAACTACTAACTATCGACTTTAAAATAAGACTCAAAAAGATGGAGCGTCCAACACCACCTCTAAAGCTCGACTACAAAACTCTTGATAACAATTACAGAATTGCAGTGTCAAACAAATTTGAAATACTCAATCAATGTGAAGATGATAAAACACGAAATGAGTTGTGGGAAGAAGGAAAAGAACTCTTGCTGAGCACTGCTTAAGAAACTATCGCCAAAAAGAAAAAGACAAATTCCCCTGGATATCTGAAAAAACACTAAGTGAAATTGAAATAAGAAGATGCCTAAAATAAAAAGGTATCAATAATCCAGTTGAAAAAGTAATTTACAAAAAACAAAATACAAAAATTCAAAGATTATTGCGACAAGATAAGGAAAAATATTTAAATGAACATTGCCAGAGAATTGAAAACTGTTCTATCAATAAGACAACTAAAGAACTCTACCAAGGAGTACGAAACATCACACGAAAATTTAAACCTACAATGGACACTATCAAAACTGAAGATGGACTTGTTTTATGTGATGGAAAAGAAGTCAAAGATAGATGGAATCAATATTGTTCCAACTTATACAAAAAGAATAAAAATCTAACAACAACATTAATTAGACTCAATGACAGCGAGGATGAACCACCGCCACTGCTGGACGAAGTTATAAAAGCCATAAAAGAAGTAAAGAATAACAAGAGCCCCGGAATAGATGAAATAACAGCAGAACTAATTAAGAATGCTGGCGAAAGTGTTGAATACTTCTTCTACAAACTCTGTACAAAAATATGGAATGAAAGAAAATGGCCAGAAGACTGGGTAAAATCAGTTTTTACTCCCATACCTAAAAAAGGTGACGCACTCCAATGCAACAATAATAGGACAATTGCCTTAATAAGTCACAGCAGCAAAATTTTGTTGAAAATTATTGCTGAAAGAATGAAGTTGAAGTTAAGAGAGGAAATTGCAGACGAACAAGTGGGTTTTCGCCCTGGAAAAGGTACCAGAAACCAGATTCTAAATTTAAAATTGATCATAGAGAAAAACAGAGAACATCAAAAAGACCTATACCTGTGTTTCATCGATTATGTGAAAGCTTTTGATACTGTTGATCACGATATCCTCTGGAATAACATGTACGATATGAAGTTTCCAAAACACATCATCCAATTAATAAAAGCCTTGTATGACCAACAACAAGCAGCTGTAAGAACCACTTATGGGTTAACAGAATGGTTCGAAGTCAAACAAGGAGTACGACAGGGTTGCATTCTGTCTCCGCACCTCTTTAATATATATTCTGAAACAATTATGAGAGGTGCTCTAGAGAATTTTGAAGGAACTGTGGATGTTGGAGGATACAAAATATCAAATCTGAGGTACGCCGATGATATAGTTTTGATTGCCAGCAGTATCACTGAACTACAACAACTACTAGATAAAGTTAGAGAAGCAAGCGAAAAGGCTGGCTTGTTTCTTAATGCCAAGAAAACTAAGATCATGAAGATTCAAAGATAACCGGCAATGAACAATGATGAATACAATCAATGGAATGATTGTGGAAAATGTGAAAGAGTTCACTTATCTTGGAGCTGTTTTAACTAATACATATGATGATTCACCGGAGATAAAAAGAAGAATTACCATTGCCAAAAGCGCCACAATTGCTCTCAATAACATCTGGAAAGACCGAAGCATTACCTTACGGACAAAGCTGAGGTTATTGAACTCATTAGTTTTCCCAATTGCATCATATGGTTCTGAGTGTTGGGTGTTGAAGTAGATAGACAAGAAAAAGATCAATAGTTTTGAAATGTGGTGTTACAGACGAGTACTGCGTATTAGCTGGACAGAGAAGAAGACGAATGATGAAGTGCTGAGAAAGATAAATTGTAAAGACCGACTGTTGGACATCTTGAACAAGAGGAAATTAAAGTTTATTGGTCATGTAATGAGACGTAAAAGTATTGAGAAAAACTTGCTGACAGGGATGGTGATAGGAAACAGAGGAAGAGGCAAACGGAAGACAAGACTGAGCGACAATATCAAAGATATTTGCGGGCTGTCGATGGTATAAGTGGAAAGAAAAGCGTAAGATCGAGTTTAGTGGCGAAGGATGGTGGAGAGGTCCACGGCTGCTCAAACATGAGCATACCGTTATTGATTGATATATACATACATACGCACATACACATACACACACACACACACACACACACATACACATACACATACACATACACATACACATACACATACACACACACACACACACACACACACATACACATACACATACACACACACACACACACACACACACACATATATATATATATATGAAAGATAGAATAATGCAATGCCGCATTGATATCGATAAATAACAACCCTCCCTGGCCAGGACTCGAACCTAGGTCACTCCGGGTATGAAACCGGAGGCCAGTGCTAAACCAACCATGCCACACGACCCACTAAAAGGAGTGTGCAACTAGGATCTTACTAGCTCCATAGACATTACCTGTCTACTCATACTTGAGTAATGACAGCGAAGGTTTACGCTCACTCCCCGTGGGCACTCGGTGGAAATTGATTTGGCAATTCAAATCCTAAGTCAGATGTCCTGAGGTATATTTATGAAAGATGGAATAATGCAATGCCGCATTGATATCGATAAATAAGTAAGATCCTAGTTGAGCGTAAAACTTCGCTGTCATTACTCAAGTATGAGTAGACAGGTAATGTCTATGGAGCTAGTAAGATCCTAGTTGCACACTCCTTTTAGTGGGTCGTGTGGCATGGTTGGTTTAGCACTGGCCTCCGGTTTCATACCCGGAGTGACCTAGGTTCGAGTCCTGGTCAGGGAGGGTTGTTATTTATATATACATATATATACATGTAATGTATATATATATATATATATATATATATATATATATATATATATATATATATAATTATATATATATATATATATATATATATATATATATATATATATATATATATATATATATATGCAAAAACACACA
>NC_051388.1:23697439-23699939 GCF_015228065.2 Penaeus monodon | reverse complement strand
ATATATATATATAATATATATATATATATATATATATATATATTAAGATAAATAAAATATATTTTATTATATATATATATTATATATATATATATATATATATCTATATATATAATATATATATACAATATATATGTATATATAGTATATATATATATTGTTGTGTGTGATTTGTGTGTGTTGTGTATATATGTTTTATATACATGTTGTGATATATAATATGATATGTATTATGTATATAATTTATATATATTATATATATATATATATATATATATATATATATATATATATATATATATATATATGTATGTTTACACACACACACACACACACACACACACACACACACACACACACACACACACACACACACACACACACACACACACACACACACACACACACACACACACACACACACACACACACACACATACACATACAGCCATCGAGTCCGCACAGAATGAAGGAAGGCTTTTGAATTAGTTAAATGTTAATGACTTTACACTTCATTTTCTTTAATGAAAAGAAAAAGGTCACTGTAGGAGACCGAGATGCAAGGGTGAGAGGAGACAAAGATAAACATGAAAATCTGAGGAAGATCCAGCGAGGTAGGCGTACGAAAAAAAAAAAAAAAAAAAACGAACATTTTGATTATGAATCCAAAGGTAATTCACTGAACCAGGAAATTCAAAACCACAGGAAACATAAATTAAGACGCGTAATTCTGTAATTAGTTGCTTTGCATGAATGAACCGCTTTATATGCAAGGTGTAATCAATTCTCCGTTGCGACAAAGTAAAAAAGTAAGCAAAAATGTCAAAGGCAGACGATGTTACCTCAGTATGCAAATATTTTTTTCTATATATTTACATTGTTTCAGTTGGGAGTCTGAAGTGATCTCGGAATCGCTTTAGCCAAATGATCAGAAATGAAAGAGAAGGAGAAGCAGGAAGAAAAATGAAAGGGCAAAAATAAGGATGCTAAATCTATTATTAACAGTGGCAGCAAATGCAAAAGTAATAGCAATAATAGTAATAATAATAGCAATGATAATGACGATGACAATAATAAGAATAATGATAGTGATAATAATAATGATGATAATGATGATGATGATGATGATGATGATGATGATGATGATGATGATGAGGATGATGATTATGATGGTAATAATAATAATAATAAGCAGAAGAAGAAGAGTGATATCAACTACAAAAACAACAATATCAACAACAATAATAAGCATAACAATAATAATAACAAGCATAATGATGATAATAAGAATAACATTTAGGTGAAATAGGAAATAGGACAATTAAAATAGGTCAGTACCTAATACGCAGACAAACATACGCATGCATGCACTGTAAGCACACGCACTCGTATGTGCATGCGCCTGCTTACATCTCCACTGCATTATAAAAGAGACTGAAACAAAAGACAAACTTGAATAAATATACAAGATGTAAAAAAAAAAAAAATAAAAAAAAATAAAAAAATAACGCGATGAAAGATAAACAACGGACAAAGATATCTGTAAAACAAACAATAAAATGACACACACACACACAAAAAAAAAAAAAAAAACACGGGGAATAAAATGTATTCCTCCGCGCACAAAGGAATTCGAAGACAAGAGGGTTACTTCTTTTCTTGACATTTTTGTCCATGAGCAAGTCGGTTGCTCTGAAACTCCTTTCTTTTACATTTCCTCTTTCGTAGGTCTAGAAAGTTCGAGGATAAATCGTAACGTAAGATACATGAAGTTAAAAAGTAAAAACGTTGGGAGGAGAAAGCCCAAAAGAACTATATATGATTTTTTTTTACGTATACCAAGCAACAGGAAAATGTAATGGTAATACAAGTGAAAAGTGAAGAAAACAGCAAATAAGAAGAATTAAATTGAGGAGGAAAATATACCGATGGCAAAATCCTAGAAAATGTGCTGAAGGAGACTTAACAGGAAACCAACACAAGAAAGCTAAAAGTCCGGTAAATTTCCAAAGCGAGGGCGAAATGGGAGAGAGAGGGGTGTGGGGTGGGGGGAGGGCATGCCTGTCTGCTTGGACGACATGCAGAAGCAATGATTAAAGGAAGCGACTCTAGGAAAAAAAAAAAAAAAAAAAAAAAATCGGGGCAAGGCATATGCATTAAAATAAAAAAGACGATGGGGAAGGGGAAGAAGAAGGGATAAGAAAAAAAAAATAAAAATAAAAAATAAAAACTATGCGTGAATTCAACAACACGAGAATTTCCTGCAAACAGATATCATAGCTTCGCACTGGCTCTCTCTCTCTCTCTCTCTCTCTCTCTCTCTCTCTCTCTCTCTCTCTCTCTCTCTCTCTCTCTCTCTCTCTCTCTCTCTCCCTCCCTCCCTCCCTCCCTCCCTCCCTCCAGTACTATTCATTCTTCATTTGTGTTCTACATACTTTGGCTCTATTAGTAATGATGTAAGTTTTCTACAGCGCCCCTTGTCACGAAAGGCATATCAAAC
>NC_051388.1:23632439-23644939 GCF_015228065.2 Penaeus monodon | reverse complement strand
CAATCACGAGACGGTGTCGGCACTCGAAAGTGCATTGTGTCAAGCTAAGTGTACACAGTCATCAGCATAGGTATTCGAGCATGCAT
The DNA here is from genome assembly GCF_015228065.2 of Penaeus monodon. Lineage (NCBI taxonomy): Eukaryota > Metazoa > Arthropoda > Malacostraca > Decapoda > Penaeidae > Penaeus > Penaeus monodon. The sequence continues at coordinate 23,644,853 of NC_051388.1, read as the reverse complement.
TGAAATGGTGCCTGAAACTTTATTTAATAATCTTAACTTTAATCAACGGTTATCAAAAATCTGCAAAGTAATTATTTAGTCAGTGGTGGAAAGTTCAATTTAACGCACAGCTTGTATATCAGGCCTGCATGTCAAACCGTGTCAAAGGTTTTCTTACCACATTTATGAGAACAATCTTTAGTTGTCGGTCTTTGTTGTATAGGTAGTTAATGATAATGTTTAGTGTATATTGCGTCGAGTGATGCGAACGAGAACCGGAGCCGAGTGTTTATGATTTTTTTCGAAAATTTGCCTTATGTCTTGAATGGATTAATTATGTTGGACAGGTCTTTTTCTACTTACAAATGAGGGCAAGTAGCAAAAGAGGCATTGTAAAGGTTAATCACAGCTTGTATAAAGTTGTCACGAAGGTGAATAAGAGTGTCAGGTCTAATCTGTGAGGAGCCTGGAGCAATACAAGGAAACCTCATTATTTTCTACTTTACTTCCTCACACGAGATAAGGGCTACGAGCTCATAGGTGTCGACCAGTCTATGCAGATGGATAATTGACCCCTGTTACTTTCTACCCTGTTCTCTTGAATCCAGGTATCAACTTTTTAAATTCTATGAGTGAGATGGGGATGATGGGGTGAGTGAAGAAAGCTTTAGTCCAGTGTTCTTTAACAATTTAATGGCGTCTATGGGATCTGAAAGTTTCAAGTTATTATGAATGAGGTGGGACAAGGGGTGAGGGTTAGTTGCTACCTTTAAGTTAATAGACCTTGTGCCAAAATTCTCGTGGATTGTGAATTATGTTACACCTACTCTTTTAACAAAATTTTTCCAATATTTTTTTGGTAGTTATCAAGGCTATCGATGGTGTGTCTTCTTAGTATAGATAAGTCCAATCGAACATAATTTAATCTACTTAGATTTCGGATGAATATACTGGGACCTGGGGATGGTGTACAGCATGGCTGAAGTGCTAGAGGCAAAGATGTAGTTCCATTTCCTATCCATTGTTTGGGTATCGAACCTATAATGGTTAGGTAAAGGGTCGTGCTTGTATGCTGTTACCACAGCCAAGTAAGTCCTTTGCATCGGTTCTAGCCCAACCTCCTTCCCATCATACCTTATCCTCCAATACTTCCCTTCCAGGCCATTCACCTGCAGATGACACTGTAGGTGAAAGCCGTGAGGAAAGGGTTGACACAACCTTACACTGTTGCATTCATCTGCCTTCCTCCACATAATCTCAACATACACGATTTGAAAGATCTACTTGGGCAGTTGCCCCATCTATTTCTACTCTTGGGAGATTTCAAAGGCTGGAATCGGGTTTGGGTAGACACTTGTGCAACTGTCGAGGATGGGCCTAGGAGTCCTTGTTCTCAAGAGTTGATGTAGGCAGGTCATGAAGACTTACATGAAAGTGACCACTTTCCAATTAAGTTTAGATGACTAGAGATCTTTCGAACCATTCTATTGTAATAAATTGTGACTCTCTTAGTGCTTTGCAAGCAATCAAGAGTTGAAACTCATCACATCCAGTGATGAGGGAGGTTCAACATTGGCTTGCACAGTTGTCAAAAATAACTGTATTGGGTGCCATCACATTTTGCTAGCAGTAGGAATGACCGAGCTGATCAGAAGGCCAAGGCAACTGCCGCTCAGCCCTCTGAAGCTCATTTTCCTCTCCAACACACTGACTTGACACCCAGCATCAGAAGTTGTCTTTGCGGTAAATGGAGAGAGCAATAAAGGCATACCTCTAGAAATGAACTGCAAGAGATTAGATATGACCTTGGTAGTTGGGTGACCAGCATCTATCCCAACCGAAAAATAGAAGTTGTGTTAAGAAGATTAAGAATCAAGCACACGAGACTGACTCGTGGGCCGATGATGGCTCAAAGCGAAGCTCTTAGCGAGGGATGCCAAGTGCCATTACCGGTCACACGTAGTGGAAAGATGTGCAACATTCTCAGACCAAAGACATATGTACTTGTCTCCCCCATATGTACTGAAAAGTTTACTATGGGAGAATTGTGACATAGATGGTCTTATTAGTTTCCTAAGGGAGACTAATATTTTCAATAAAATTTGAATATGCATAATATTTATACAGTAATTAAATACGTTAAAAGCACAATATTGATTGTTATTTACATTTATTTACAAGACATTTATTATTGATTTATAAAATTTTAAATATTTGAATATTACAACCCAACAATGTATCCGCCGATAATGACCTTGGCTGCTGACGTGGCAGATAATTTTAAATCAATCAATCAATCTGGGAAAGGAGACTGGGGGGTTTGTGTCATTAAACCTATTAAAATCAGCAAGAGGCAAATTTGATAGAGGTTTGATATAGGCAGTGAAAATGAAAATGTCTAGTTGTGTAGCTGAACGTCCGAATTCTACAGCTATTCAAGAAGAATATAGAATTCAGTAGAACCACATTAGGGAATTATTCTAGAAAGTTGCTGAAAATATTCCGGATCAACTAAAATAACCTTACTTTAGCTTGAATGATTGTTACCATGCCACTCAGGGCAAACCTTGCATGGCTTATCTGATCCTTATGGCGGTTCTGTTATCATGCCTTGAAGAACAGTTCCTCGAGATCAGGACACAGGGAGGAAGTCCTGGTGGACCAGTTCCCAATACTCCCACATTGTTCCATTGACCCCCTGGAGGAGAGCAGAAAAACTGCTCCCCCAACAGGGAGAGGATGGTGTCATCCAGATGATGATATCAAAACTAAGGGATTGGGAGATCCTTCTTATCCTTTTTGGTGCCAATGTTTGGTAGCAAGATCTATGGTCTGTATATTTTGTAGTGTTTATTGCTTGAGTTGTTTCCTTTGGTTTGCATTGTAGTGGAGGTAGCTAACCGAGGTGTCAGTGTGTGGAACAAAGTGACTCTGTGTTGGTATTTGTCATTTGATTTGCTGTGGTTGTGCCATACTCAGGTATGTATAAATTGTCTTCGAAGATCTCCGGAACAACAAACCTGGGGAAGCTGTTCTTCTATAACATTAAGGGGACTTTGTTTGTCCTGGAGGTAGGTGTGTGTGGTCTGGGTGTACTTGTTTGTGCTGGTTGTGTGGCGGTTGTGGCATAAGAAAGGGCAGTGTTTTATCTCTGATTTTGCATTTTGCTCTAATTATTTTTTTATGTTTTGGGCAGGACCCGCTAACTGTGACAAATGACCCCTCGCAGTTGCAGCAATTGATGCTCTCTTTGCGCCAGTGCAACGAGATCATATCTGTGTGCATAAACATGTGTTTTGCTGTAGTTGAAGCCGTAGCAGTTTAAGCACTATGCAGTGTGAATAAGCACTCTGACTCTATATCACAAACTGGGACCGATGTATTAAACATCATGATGCTACATGACAGAACTTTCTGTGCATTCTCTGGGGCAGAGAATGAAACTTATACTGACATCTCCATTAGTGACGCCACAGCTTGCTGACTGGCCAGCGGGAAAGCCACTGTCAGGCGCAAAAGGTGGTGTAAACCTGCCCTATACCTTAATCTACATACAGCGCTGTGGGAAGCACATCTAGAACGTATATATAATCGAACGGCGTCTCTCTCTCTCTCTCTCCCTCTCCCTCTCTGTTGTTGTTGTTTTTATTTCTGAGCAATGTCTGAGTGCAACCATATGATAAATACTCAATTTTTAAAGATTTACAGTCAAAAGGATATTCACAGATAATCTAAAGTTATTGTTTCATTGAGATGTAATTTATATGAGGTATATACTACATGTAAACATTTTTGTTTTTCATAAAAATAATTAACATTGTATATACGATACTGAAGGCAACATTTTCTTTTTTATGGGGGGGGGGGGCGCAGTATTTCCTCCTGGAAATGCTGAGAATGTGCATAAAGTTTTCATTTTGTTTTAGCTTGTATATTGTATTTTCCTTAAACTAGTGATCCAGATAGGTGTAAGAGAACAACCAGCACTGGTGACTGTCGCCTGTTCGGTGATACATTTTGCGTATCAATTAAAGATAAATTGTCTATCGGTCTCGAGTTTGTAAGCATTGAAGGTCTCTGGTGTCAGGCATCGCAGAAACAAGGGGCTGAGCTAGTTTTCGACCAGATGATAGGCTTCGCCTCTTCAAATGAGGATGTCATGAACTCGGGACGTCCGACATCAAACCTCGGACACCGAGGTATATGGCGGGACATCCCAACCTGACTGATAAACGAGATGTCAGAGTTAACGATTCAAGACAATGGAGGCATGGAAACTTCAAGAACGAACCGTGACTCCATGGTGGATACTTTCTGGCTGATGAACTAACACGATCGTGGGAGGATCGTCCTGTCGATCTATGAAGTCACGGCCGTGCATTTTGCCTTCGTTTCGGAGGAGAGGGGAAAGTAAAGCCTTGATCTTTAAATTTTGCTTAACCTGTTGAAAGAAATGGGGTCAGTAGCTCAGGTTGGGTTATTGTCACTTTGAAGCCTTTGTGGACTTCAAGGAGGAAGGTGACTGCTACCTTAGTGAGGGCGAATATCTACTTAAGAACCACCTTGCAAGATATGATAATTTAATAATATGACGTATAGCGTGGGTGACGGATGATGGGGACCAGGTGAACAGTCTAGCAGGACTAGGAAAGTATCGCATTCCTATAAGAGAGAATAGTCTGAAATAGTGAGAGGACGGATTAAGGAACGCCAAACAATAAGCTTTTATCATCTTTATATCGTATGTATTCTGTTTCGCCATTTTTGCATGTTTAAGATAAAGCTAATTATATGGGTTCGTATATATGTACTTTGCCAATCTCAGGAGAACAACTTTTATTGTTTTTCGATTTTATTGTCTTAATTCTATAAGTTAATCTTAAACTTATGGAAGAGCATTTTCAATTACAAATTATGATCTAACCGTATTGGTTCAAACAAATGTTGTGACCTGATGGTTATTAAAGCGTTGCCCTTAAATTTTGATGAAATATACGAGCGTTGGCAGACGCAGCCATTCTCGATCACGTATACCACCATAAAAGCTCGAAATTTAGTTACACATACACACGCACATGCACGTACACTCGCATATACATACACACATACAGGTACACGCACATGTACAAGTACACGTACACGCATGCGCGCTTACTTATCCACACATTCCCATTTGTACTCATACACATATCCACTCACACACCATGCATACATATATACGTGTATGTAAGTATGCATGGGGACGCGGTGGCCGAATGGTTAGAGCGTCGGACTCAAGATTGTCACGACGGTAATCTGAGTTCGAGGGTTCGAGTCACCGGCCGGCACGTTGTTTCCCTTGGGCAAGGAACTTCACCTCGATTGCCTGCCTAGCCACTGGGTGGCCAAGCCAGCCCAAGTCAGTGCCGGGTAAATAGAGATGGTGACTCGATAAAAAAAAAAAAAAAAAAAACAACACCGGGCGGAAGGCAATGGCAAACCACCGCTCTAAATTACCAAGAAAATCATGGAAGCCCATGATCGTCAAGGCTGCTGTGGCCGAATAGTTAGAGCGTCGGACTCAAGACTGTCACGACGGCAATCTAAATTCGAGGGTTCGAGTCACCGGCCGGCGCGTTGTTCCCTTGGGCAAGGAACTTCACCTCGATTGCCTACCTAGCCATTGGGTGGCCAAGCCAGCCCAAGTCAGTGCTGGTCCCAAGCCCGGATAAATAGAAGAGAATGATTACCTAAAAAAAAAAGTAACACCGGCACTCTCCGTGGAAAGGAACTGGGGACCCTACCACGTACTCACTCCAAGAGCATCACAACATGAAAAATTACAATTAAGTATCATGCTGTGACCACGGCGGCTCAGACATGAACCTACCGTTAAAAGAAGTATGCATATCTATAACACATCAGATATACATTTACACACATATACGTAATATGTTTGTGTAAATAAAACCCGCACACAAATTTGAAGCTTAATACCAATATGATCTGAGTTTGTGGTTGAATAGTCCAGAAAATAGTTCATTATTCATATAGGACCACAAAAAAAGGAAGAGGCAAATAAAACTTACCTCATTATTTTACTGTAATAATAGGTCTTAAAATGCCCTTTAGTGTCCATTAAATCCAATATATCGATCTGTCTTGCCCATTTACCCCCCCCCCCCCTCCCCTGCGTAATTTCTGTTAATCCCCAGGAAATGATATGCGTAAATACGTGTAATATTACTGTGCTTTTTACAAAGCTTCTAAAGTACAAGAGAAAATTGCAGTGATGTTTTGAAAAATGATTATTCATGTTTTGTATTAAATGGATGAATTGATAATGTCCAATAATTTTAGTCCTAAAATATAAGTCCGGCCTTGAACACTGTTCTTTGAGGTCAAGCGATATGACTGCCCCTCTTAAAGGTCATTATGAGGTCGTAAAACACTGGTGAACGAAAATGTCGATTTAGTGGCATGGTTTGTGTGAATTGTTCGAGCACTGTACGTTTGTGAGCATGCGTATCCGTTTGTATGGTTTTCCACCTACCCATCTGTCTGCCTATCTGTCTGTCTGCCTGTCCGTCTGCTTTCCTGCCTATTCGAATTGTTTCACTTCTTGCACAACAGCGCCCGTGTGTTTAACAAATTTTGCCATTGTGTCCAAAGGATATTGAAATTAGTTGGGATACCTTCTACATGGATAATCATTTCACGTATTCATGATTTGAAATATATGCAAGCTTTCATAGAGGGATTACTTCTGCTTAATGCCTGTTTTAAATGAAGGATTCGGTCGTCGATACCATGGTAGATGTTGGTTTGCTTGTATCTTATATCTTACGTGGAATGTTTTATGCGTGTTACTTTTTATCGCTAGTTGTTAATAACCTGTTTCTCATAGTAGTTACTGATAAAGGTAGCTAGTCTCAACTCATGGCAAATTTCGAATGGCCGTCAACTTTGCCTGCTAATCTTAATTCATTTACCTTGTCTCTCTCTGTCATTTGCTCGTTCTAACGCACGCACGTACGCAGACACACACACACACACACACACACACACACACACACACACACACACACACACACACACACACACACACACACACACACACACACACACACTCAAATTATTTTGCTCATACAATTTCTTTGCCTTCAGACCCCATGAACCGCATTCCCATCTGTTACATCTCTCTCAGAAAGTTTCTTTAATGTACATTCTTCTCGAGAGTTAACGGATACGATTGTAATTCTCTTATAAACTAGGACAACAACGAAGGGCAGCTTTAAAGAAGCTAATCATCTACCCTTTTACATATCATTAGAGATCTATGATCATTTATATGTAACTCTATTGTGAATACCTACTTGAATTGATTTGATGCTTCTCTTGTTCTATTACAGTTCCTCACTTAACTTTTGTTGTTAAATATTAATCATACTTCAACAAATTCATCTCACCAGTCGACCGCTTTGATGATGATAATGATGATGATGATGATGATGATGATGATGATGATGATGATGATGATGATGATGATGATGATGATGATGATGATGAGGATGATGATGATGATGTCTAAACTCAACTCAGAGTTCTTGTGGTGATGGTGATGATGACGGTGATCCTCAATTAATCAATCGATCAAACTGTTAAAACTTGTATCGAGTTCAATTCCTTCCACTCAGAGAATGCACAAAATTTATAGTACATTACTCAGCAAAACACAAATTATAATTTTTTTATGCCTCTTAGCAAAATCTTGTTCCATGCAGTATAATCGAAAAATGGCACTGATACGACAGGTCTTGCTTCCCTTCCAAAGGCATTTTTCCAGCATCTCGTAAATCCAGCACCCCTTGCAAATATCCTTTAACTCATTCTCGAGGGGAAGCGGGTAAGGAGGACGGCACAAGACTAAAGGTGGCAAGAATGAGAAATCAAGTTGTGGTTGGCCATTCGAACAAGTTTTTTCTTCTTCTTCTAGCGAGAGACGATTTCATACATGCACCAAATGTGTATATATATGTGTGTGTTATATATATATATATATATATATATATATATATATATATATATATATATATATATATATATATATATAATATATATATATATATATATATATATATATATATATATATATATATATATATATATATATTATATATATATTATTATATATATATATATATATATATACTATATTATATATATATATATATATATATATATATATATATATATATATATATATTCTTTAAAATACCCTATCAATTAATTCATGATAGAATGTAGAAATTATCTCAATTACACGCTAGCGATTACTTGCTGAGTTAGGAATGAATATCTTCTCTTCGTGCAACTAGTTCCTATTCTTTAATAACCTATATTAACTGATTTCCAAACTTCTTCATTGGTCGAAAGATTTAATCCGATGGTAATAATCCCTATAATAGTTTAGCCTAGGGTGAATTATTATGATAAAGATAATTGTAAAAGTCTATGGGACGCTCAGTGGCTTGCAGGGGTAGTGATATTGGTATAATGACTTCACTCTTTATTACGAAGAGTTCAACATAGCAAAGGAACACATGAGACGATGTCTGTGGGTAAATTGGTGAGCGTGGTGTCACGTGTCAGACCGACCCGCCTGAGGCAAGGCGAGGCTGCCTGAAGGCGAAGGTTAGGCCGACCTTACCACGTTGGGAGCTGGCCACGAACTGCCGGGTCAGGCGAGGTCAGATATAAATGTCATCTACGCCCTCGCTCAGTTGATGGTTCTAAATTGGACTTGGAGCCATGTGGTAAACAGCCACGTGGTCTATTGGTAACAGAAATAGACTTATGTATATGCCGGTTATTTATATAAATTTGCGGTTTTTAATTTTATTTTCGTCTTTTTTTTGTTTTGTTTTATTTCACAAAGATAAAGAAGAAAGTAGGAGAGGAGACGCAGTAGCGATCCACATGGACCTGGCTTGAAATACCAACCATCTCTGATAGACAACGGCAATCCACATGGATTTACTTGAATCAATTGTCGTCACACAGAGAAGAATATAATTACGAATCACTCGTCACAACTGACAAAATCGTGGGCTATAAATCTTCATGTCGGCACTAAGACAACAACAAACCCTATAAATGAAAAGGTTTCAGTGTCTTTTGTTCTGCATGGATGAATGAGTGAGTGAGTGAGTAAGTGTGTGCATGTGTGTGAGTGACAGTGAGCGTGAATGAGTGAAAGTGGGAGTGACCTCACACAGAGAATGAATCAAACACGAATATTAACGTTCACCATCACAAAACTGAGGTAAATTAGCAATGTTAGCTATATAAAATTATTTCAACATATAAAGATATGCAACAGAATGTACTCGTTAATGAATGGTGATGCGAAAAAAATATTTGCAAGCTTTCTAGCAAGCAAATCTTCTCGGGGTCAGAAAATCTGAACTGCCGAGGTAGCCATCTCTTAGCTATGCATGTTAGACTTCATCGACGGGAGGATCCTATACCCAAAATGCCGTACATTGAAGTGAACCGAGCCAGGAAAATCTATAAATAACCTGCTCTCTTCTGCATATCAGTGATGGGTGCTCGTGACTTCCCTAAGGGTATCTAAATGATCACGAATCACATGATCGCTTGGATATATATATATATATATATATATATATATATATATATATATATATATATATACATATATATATTCTTTAAATATATATATATATATATATATATATATATATATATATATATATATATAACTTTTGTTGTTAAATATTAACTTAACTTGTTGTTAAATATTAACTTAGTCTCAACTCATGGCAAATTTCGAATGGCCGTCAACTTTGCCATAAAAAAAACAACACCGGGCGGAAGGCAATGGCAAACCACCGCTCTAAATTACCAAGAAAATCATGGAAGCCCATGATCGTCAAGGCTGCTGTGGCCGAATAGTTAGAGCGTCGGACTCAAGACTGTCACGACGGCAATCTAAATTCGAGGGTTCGAGTCACCGGCCGGCGCGTTGTTCCCTTGGGCAAGGAACTTCACCTCGATTGCCTACCTAGCCATTGGGTGGCCAAGCCAATATATATATATATATATATACATATATATATACATATATATACATATATATATATATGAAAGGTAGCTAGATTTAATATACATATATATTAATATATATATATATATAAATGAGTAAATATGTAACTATGATGATGTAAAGACCGACCATAGTTCAATAGTTCCTATTGGTCATATATTAATATTTTACCAATTATGTTACATGCGTCATGTTTTGGGTAATAACCCAAAACATGCAAGCGACTTTAAGAGGGTGAGAAGGGTGGGATTAATAAGTGAATAATGATTCTAGCTTAAACGCTAGTCCTACTTTAATTAACAGAAGTAACTGCGGGTCACACTGACTCAAATGTTGCCGATCGAACGAATAACTTCGGTTTTACCTGTACCTACTTTCGAATGTCGGAGCAGAGAACTATTAAGCATTTACGCAACCCCGGGTTATATCGGGCATACCTGTGCGCTATGATATCGGGAAGATCCTACGCTATACTCAAAATAATAAATTTATATGAAATTGCGTTACAAGCTCCATCAGATAGAACATATCACCAATGAGTAATGTAACGGTGCTACAGTTAATCCCCTAGGTGTTAATAAAACTACAACCAAATTACGGGAAAAACGATCGGTCCTCTCTTGACACTTATTAATCCCATTGGGTGGGATTAATAAGCGAATAATGATTCTAACTTAAACACTAGTGCTACATTAATTAACGGACGTAACTGAGGGTCACACTGACTCAGAAGTTGCAGATCGAACGAATAGCTTCGGTTTTACCTGTACCTACTTTCGAATATCGGAGCAGAGATCTATTAGACATTTACGCAATCCCGAGTTATATTGTCCCAAATGACTGCAAGCGAAAGAAAAGGGGCAGTCAGGTCAGGCAAGGGGAGGAACAAGATAAAATGAAATGATATTCGTGATAAGATAAAATCACGTTGCAGATGAAAGAACATAAATCTCTGATAATGAGAGAAATTAATTAACTACTTAACTAATGAACGATATTCATGTTTGTTGACCAGATACCGCAATCACACGGCAATGTGATCTGAGGTCAGGAGAATAGTGTGAGAACGTGCCATTTGCTGCCACTTAGCATTTTTACCCAACAGAAAACCAACGGCTTAACACATTTATGGGAGAAGAAGGAAGGGAAAAGAAATAATAGAAGGGGACCCAAACACGTACTTACGTGGTCTTTAGATATGTCTTGGAAAGTGGTCGGGCAGGTTTTTCTCCGGAGGTGATGTGTTCGTGTTGCAAGCCCAAAGGACGCAACGGCTCCGCTGCTGCCAGATTGTAAGAGTCTTGGCTTGCAGGGTTTGTGATATTGGTATAATGTCTTCACTCTTTATTACTAAGAGTTCAACACAGTAAAGGAACACACGAGACGATGTCTGTGGGTAAAGTAGTGAGCGCAGTGTCACGTGTCAGGCCGACCCGCCTGAGGCGAGGGGAGGCCGCCTGAAGGCGAAGGTTAGGCCGACCTTACCACGTCGGGCACTGGCCATGACTGCCGGGACAGGCGAGGTCAGATATAATTGTCATCTACGCCCTCGCTCAGTTGATGGTTCTAAATTGGACTTGGAGTCACGTGATAAACAGCCACGTGTTCTATTGGTAAAAGAAACAGGCTTATGTATATGCCATAAAAATAGTCTAAAGCGTGAAAAACAACACAACACATCCAAAGACGATTCAAGAACTTTACAGATTGCTTTCCGTTTTCCCTTCTTTAACTAAGGTTGCTAATTATTAAATGATCCAATACTACACCAGTGTAAGCAATTTTCATTCTTAATCCTTATTTCATTACAATACTACTGCTACTCCAACTTCCAGCATTAATATAACTTGACCGACACGGATATCCATCTCTGCCTGCTTCTAACCTTATTGTCAACGTAAAATCTCCTCAATTGTAAATCCTGACCTGATTCCGAGGCTAATTTTGTCATAATCTCCGCGTTCGTGACTGCTCTCTTTCCGATCGATATGCAACTAGTTTCACCAGGTTCCCAAATACCATTTGTAACTTCACCTTCAGAGACTGAAGTTCACTCCATCAAAGCAAATGCTAAACACGCGCGGATGCTCACAGAACATCTTATGAAGACATTGCTCTCTTTGGAGAAAAAGCTCACCTTTACAGATACGACTACATACGCACACACACACACACACACACACACACACACACACACACACACACACACACACACACACACACACACACACACACACACAAGCACACACACACAACACACACAAGCACACACACACAAGTGTATTCTCACTCCCTGAAACAAATAAAAAAACAAATGACAACCAAAA
>NC_051388.1:23619939-23627439 GCF_015228065.2 Penaeus monodon | reverse complement strand
AAAGGCACTCCAGCCTAGATTGATGCATCACTTAATTTCTTCTTCGCTAGATGTGTTTGTCTGTACAAGTTGTCCTAGGTATATATACTTGTCCACTACCTCTAGTGCTTTGCCTTGTACTTGTATCTGTTGAAACTGAACTCTACTGTTGAACATGATCTTAGTCTTTTTCTTATTCATCCTAAGTCTGATTTTCAGACTTTCTCTATTCAGATCATTTATTTATTGCTGCATTTCATTTGCAGATTCACTGAAGAGAACAATATAATTTGCAAATCTTAGATTGTTTAGATATTCGTCTCCTATCTTGATACCCTTTTCATTCCACTCTAGCTTTTTGAATTTTCTCAAGACAATGTAAACAGTTTTGGGGAGATGGTATCGCCCTAACACCTTTTTTAATTGGTATTTTGTCGGTTTCGATGTGGAGCTTGATGGTTGCTGTCCCATCTTTGTATATATCTTCCAGTATTTTACAGTATACCTCCTCTACTCCCTGTCTTTGGATAGCTTCCAGTACTGCTGGTGTCTCTACAGAGTCAAATGCCTTTTCGTAATCGATGAACGCCATATACAGGGGTTTCCTATATACGTTTATTTTTTCCTTTATTTGGGTGAGCGTGTGGATGTGGTCTGTTGTTGAGAATCCACTTAAAAAGCCTGCTTGTTTTCTAGGCTGGTTAGAATCCAGATGGTCAGAGATGCGAGTTGTGATGATTTTTGTGAATAGTTTGTAAATAGCTGAAAGGAGGCTTATTGGTCGATAGCTTTTTAGATCCTTTCTATCCCCTTTTTTATGTATAAAAATAATTGTTGCATTTTTCCAGGCTTTCAGAGTTTTCCCGTTGACAAGGGATTTGTTAAAAAGGTTGGCTAGTTTCACAGTTGCAATTTCTCCTGCATCTATTATAAGGTCTATACTAATTCCATCTTCCCCTGATGTTTTCCCTCTCTTCATGCCTTTAAGTGCTCTTTTTATTTCTTCTGTTGTGATGCTAGGTACGTCTCTAGTTACCGCATTCGCTTCTGTCCATGTTCATTTGATTTGTATAGATCCCTGTAAAAGTCTTCCACTACTCTTATGATTTCATTCTTATTGTATATTACTTCTCCATCTGGTTTTTTATTGTATACAATTGATTTCTCCCTATTCTGAGTCTCCTTTTAACTGTTTTCATGCTAGTACCTGAGATCACTGTTTCATTTATTATTTGAGTATTGAATTTCCGTACATCTTACCTCTTCTTTTTATTTATTTGTTAGTTTGGCTAATTCTGATTGACGATATTTTCATGACCCTACATTTTTTCTACATCCGAGAACTTGCTGGTGTTTTGCTTGACGTTCTTACCGCCTACTTCTAGTGCAGCTACCTTTATTGTTGCTCTGTTTCTGCAGTCATGGTTTTTTGATTGAGAGGCAGGCAGCCGAGTTACCTCCCACCTACTGGCTTAGGTGTATCTTGGTGGAAGGGGGAGTAGTAAGTAAGATAAGCCCCTCCAGCAGGGTTGGCCCTGTCTAGTGTGGACTTGTGTATCGCCACGCACGGCCTGCTCACTACGCCAGGGCATACTCCCGCTTAACTATCAGAAGTGTGTATATGCGTGATTATATTTTATACACTGATTTATTTATGTGCATATATGCCCAGTGCAGACACGGTTGTTCACTTGCAAATGCCTCAAGTACCACACATATGTTCATTTTCTTGCACATGCACACCCAAGCATACACCTTCACATATGCTTTCTTGCATGTGATATGCATAAACACTCTTACATTATACACAACTACATACAAGCACTCGTATACCCATAGATGCATGCACACATCACATGCGCATACATATGTGTATATTCACCCCCATGTATGCGAACACACACCTGCACATACATCCTGTGCACCTACTTATGACTGTACATACACACACAAATACAGCAATACGTATGCTGACGCACAGGTGTATGCGTGCATACGTTTATGAGAACACATATATCTGTATATACTTGTACACTCACACATATTTACATCTATAAATGTATACATACACATACATGCACACGCAATGTACATATATACATACACATATACATACATTTTATACACATATTACCAATACACATGCACGCAAACATATACATATACATGTATACATATACATATATACACACACATACACTTAGACACATTTATACACATATATACACTCACACCTTCTTATATACATATATATATATATATATATATATATATATATATATATATATATATATATATATATATATATATATACATATGCTACACACACTCGCACACATACAAACATACATATACATGCACACACGTATGAATATATACATATACATCTTTCATATACACCGTATGGACACGTACACACACACACACACACACACACACACACATGCATACACCTGCGCATTTTCGTGCATACGCACCCACACTCGTGCACATACGTTTGAACAGCGTCTGCATGAACACACATACACACTCCATTATAATGAGCCTATGCATTATAACGTGCATAAATTGTAGGTTTGCAGCGGAGGGGTTAAAGGACGGAGGTGGGTGATGTGGGAGGGGAGGATTTAGGATGTTAGAATGGTAAGGATGGGGTTTGGGGTTAGAGAGAGTTAGAAGGGTGCTTTTGTATCTGGCAGTTTTTCGGAGAGGTGTCGCATTCCTTACAAAGCCTACCATCCGGCGCCCTCGGCGACTGCGACCCCGGGTCGCGGGGTCAGCGTGCCAGAGGTGCTTGCTTCAAAAGTGAAAACGGAAGGGTTTTATTTGAATATTCCATACAAATATTCGTACACAAAGAGAGAGAGAGGGAGGGAGAGAGAGAGAGAGAGAGAGAGAGAGAGAGAGAGAGAGAGAGAGAGAGAGAGAGAGAGAGAGAGAGAGAGAGAGAGAGAGAGAGAGAGAGAGAGAGAGATGGAAGAGGGGATAGAAATCAACAAGAATGAAATTAAAAAGTGACCTGTGGAGATGGAAGAAAGCCTATATATCAGGATAGGTTTGACAATTCACTCAGGCATGAACTGCTCTAACTGATCAAAGTACATATACACGGGGAAGAAAAGGCTAATTCCCAATCTTGCAGCAGATTACGTCTGATAACTGCAACATGATGCAAGATTACTTAGTGTTTTAAGTGTTAGAATGTTTACCTTAAGTCTAAAGCAGGTTCTATTAAAATATTTTATATGAATTTTCAAATATGGATAGTTATCCAATCCATATATTGCTGCATTGCTTGTTTGATGATAAGATATATTAAAGATAATACTTAGTTAAATGTCTATATATGTATGTATGTATGTATGTATGTATCTATATGTGTGTGTGTGTGTGTGTGTGTGCGCGTTTGTTTGTGTATGTGTATGTGTGTGTGTGTGTGTGTGTGTGTGTGTGTGTGTGTGTGTGTGTGTGTGTGTGTGTGTGTGTGTGTGTGTGTGTGTGTGTGAATACACACACATACACACACACACACACACACAACACACACACACACATATATATATATATATATATATATATATATATATATTTATATATATACACATTATATATATATATATATATATATATATATATATATATATATATATATATATATATATATATATATATATATATGTGTGTGTGTGTGTGTATTCACACACACACACACACACACACACACACACACACACACACACACACACACACACACACACACACCACACATATATATATATATATATACATACATACACAATATCATCATCATTATCAAGGGCTAACGCCTACGGGGGCGCATGGCCGCATCCACCCTTCGCTTCCAGCCACGAGTATCCCTCGTGGCGAGTCTCCAGGCAGGGCCACGGCCCATCTCTAATTCCTCACGACAGGTCTCGTCGAGCTGCCCAAGCCATGATCTGCTGGGTCGCCCCACTGGCCTCCTCCACCCAGGGTTGTCTCACAGAGAGACAACCTGATGGGCAGGGTCGTCCACAGGGAAACGATCTAGGTGCCCATATAGCCTGAGTTGGCGATCCCGGATTATGCAAGTAACAGGTTCCATGCCAGTCTCACGGAGTAACCGTTAACCGTTGGTCCTGCCAACTGTACCCAATGATCCGGCAAAGGGATCATTCAAAAGGCATCAAGACGAGACTCCAAGACACTGGATAACGTCCAGGTTTCACTTCAATAGAGCAAAACTGGCAGTATCAAGGCCTTGAAGACATGCAGCTTGGTCCTTCTGCATAGGTACCGACATCTCCAAATGCTCTTGTTGATCGAGTTCATGGCTCCTGTTGCCAGACCAATCTGTCTATTGACTTCTTGGTCTGACAGCTCAGAGATATGGACTACACTACCAAGGTATGTAAAACTTTCTGTAACTTCAACGTCCTCGGCGCAAGCATGGATCGACTGAACTGGTTCCCCTAACAGGCCCCCAAAGTCCTGAATCTTGGTCTTGGTCCAGAGACCTCTAGGATTAAGAGCTTCCCCTTATTGCAAAATGCATCAAGAGCCGCCACCAGTGACTCCAAGGACTCAGATAGGATAGCAACATCATTGGCAATGTCAGGGTCTGAGACCTTGATATTACCTAGTCTTGCTCCACACTGACTTTAGCTAGTACTCTGCCCATTATCCAGTCTACAGGTGTTGAAAAGTGTTGGTGCAAGGACACAGCCTTACCTCACTCTTGAATTAACAGGGAAGAAGTTCGACAGAACCCCACCACACTCTACAGCGCTTTCAGTACCAGTATAAAGGCTTGCTATTAGGCCAATAATCTGTGTCAGAATTCCTGAGTCTCAGGATCTCGCATAGCGATTCTTGAGGTCGATGTAGGTTGCAAGCAACACACGACCAAACTCACAACGACATTCCACAATTACTCGAAGCACTAGTATACGGTCTATTGTAGACTTGCCAGGAGTAAATCCAGACTGCTCTGGTCTCTGATGCCTCAGTAGGTGGTTGCAGATCCGTTTCAGAAGAATGTGGGCGGGAACTTTGCCTGGTATGCTGAGCAGTGTAATGCCATGGTAGTTGCTATAGTTCCAACGATCCCCTTTCCCATTCCAGAGAGGGATGACCATGCCCCTCAACAGGTCAGGGGGAATGGTACCAGACTGCCAGATGGCAGTCAGGACTGTATATAGGCCCTGAGCCATAGGGTCTACCTGGTACAGCTGCTCAAAATACTCAGCCTAATGTTCACGAACCCCAACATAATCTGAGATGATCCATCCATCCACTGATCTTGGGCTTGGTAGGCAGCGCAAAGGTTGTTTACCAAGAAATGGCCTTCAATCTCCTCAGCAAGATTCCTGATGAACTGTTCCTTGTCCCTTCTCAGCAGTGTCCAAGCCCTACGCACCATGGAGCGACGCAAGACTTAATTACCATTCAGCCAAGCCATGCGACAAGATTCAGTGGCCTCTAATGTCTCCAGGGAGATGGAATTCTGCCTTGCCCTCGGATATACGCCAATGGACTCCTGGGCTGCTTTGAGTCTTACGCGCTTGAAGAGCTCCCACAGAGCAATTGGGTCCATCAGGTTGTCGAGTTCTGTGAATCGGTCAGAGACCGCCATGGTGAATCCACTGGCACACTCCTCCTCCCTTAGTCTGTCCAGGTGAAACATCTTTGGGTGGCCGCTGGAGGGACGGGGAGTTTTGAAGTGGACCTGCAGGGTAACCACAACCAGCCTATGGTCAGTGCCACAGAACTCGGCACTCCGGTAAACCCTGCAGTTCTGGAGGATCTTCCATCGCATGCTAACAAGAATGTGGTCGATCTCCTTGGCCACTGTACCTGTATTGCTGTACCAAGTCCAACGATGCGGGTTGGAGCATTGGTACCAGGAGCCAGAGATCCTCATTTTCTGGGACCTAGCAGGGTCCCGGAGAAGAAGGCTATTCTCGCTGCTGGGTTCAGCTCCCGAGTTATGGGGGCCAACAGACATCTCATAGCCAGCTCGGTCACAGCCGGATACCACATTGAAGTCACCCAGAACAATGCGAATACCTCGCTGGGGGCAATTGTCTGCCACAAATGTGACTTTGGTGTAGAATGCCTCTTTCACCTCAAATTTACATACATCCATAGGACCGTATACAGCAATAAGAGACATGAAGCCAAAAGCATGTTTCAGTCTCAGTGCCATAATATGCTCATCAACCGGTGTCGTCTCAACTAACGAGGGCTGAAGTTGGCTGGAGATGGCTATGGCTACACCCTGGAGGTGGTGACCATCGCTGTGGCCTGACCAGTAGTAAATGTACCCACCCATACTGATCGTGCTGCTACCAGATCTTCTCGCTTCTGAGACGGCAGCCACCTCAACTCTCAGTTGCTTCAATTCCCGCGATAACAGAGGTAACCACTCATCCTGCCACAAGGACCAGATGTTCCAAGCATGTACCCAGAAAGCTCGCCTGAGGTTAAGCCTCAGGTGGTCATTCTGGGTGGACGCCCATCTTTACCGCCCCCGCCGACGCTGCCCCAAAATAAAAGGGGTCGGCGGGGTGTGGGACCGCCCATTCGCCTGTGGGGTTCCCGAGGGCTTTGCCCCACAAGCTTCATGGTGGGTTGGCGCCTGCCAGAGCGCAGGCAAGACGAGTAACCCTCGTTCCAATCCTGCACCCTGACATTTGCCCTCCCAGCGGAACCCACATCCGGCCTTGCTTGCAGGGTGGAAGGGACTGCGCCCCTCCCCCCAGCATACCCATTTATATGATGCGTTGCTGGTGGGTCTTTCAGGGGGGAGGAGGACTGGCTAGGCCCACCTCCCCCAATATATATATATATATATATATATATATATATATATATATATATATATATATATATATATGTATGTATATATTTATATATATATATATATATATATATATATATATATATATATATAGTATATATTTATATATATATGTATATATTTATATACATATACATATATATACATATATATACACATATATTCACATTACCTTTACAAAACTGTTTCTGAGTTAAATGAAAAAATAAATGGGTTAATTTGTTCATCCGAAACAGAAAAAAAAAACATCAAGAAAGAGGAAGAAATCGAGAAAAAAACGAAGAAAAACAAGGAAAAAGTAAAAAACGTAAAAAATTAAGTAAGAAAAAAAAATGGAAAAGAGAGAAAAAAAAGTAATAATGAAAAATACAAAGGAAAAAAAACGAGAAGAAAGACCAAAGAAAACGGCCAAGCCTCCTTTATTGTCCTTTTTGATAAACGATCCATTATATTTCGGGACTGCCTGGACTCTATAAATAATGAGAGAATTTTTTTGCCATCGGATACCAGAAGGCTGTAAATTACTTCACTGATTATGAGTTTTATTATTGTGAAGAGTGCCATCAAAATATTCATTACGCTAATGCTCTTGATGCCAAACGCAATGTTTTCTCAGTAAACTCAGTATATATGAATGATTGGGAAGACCGTAAACACAG
>NC_051388.1:23597439-23602439 GCF_015228065.2 Penaeus monodon | reverse complement strand
GTCCTTTGCGCAGTGCAGATGGCCAGGTGCTCTTCACAGACAAAACTTCCATCCTGAGCCGTTGGTCTGAGCATTTTCAGGCCCTCTTCAGCGCTGACCGCGTCGTCCAGGACTCAGCAGTTCTCCGCATTTGTCAGAAGCCAGTCATAGAGGAATTGGATGAACTACCATCTATAGAAGAAATTTCAAAAGCCATAGAGCAGCTGAAGTGTGGCAAGGCAGCAGGAGTTGATGGGATCCCACCAGAGATCTGGAAAGATGGGGGACCAACACTACACAGCAAGCTCCACGAACTCCTTGTCTGTTGTTGGGAGCAGAGCAAGCTTCCAAGAGACCTCCGTGATGCAGTCCTTATCACTTTGTACAAGAACAAAGGAGAAAAGTCGGACTGCTCAAACTACCGGGGATAACATTGCTCTCTATCGCGGAAAAGTCTTCGCCCGAGTGCTTCTGAACAGATTGCTACCCACCATCGCTGAAGACCACTTCCCAGAAACCCAATGTGGATTCAGGACCAACAGGGCACCACAGACATGGTGTTCGTCCTCAGGCAGCTCCAAGAGAAATGCCGGGAGCAGAACAAAGGGCTGTACGTGACTTTGTGGATCTGACCAAAGCGTTTTGACACTGTGAGCAGGAAGGGGCTATGGATGATCATGGAACGCCTTGGCTGCCCCCCAAAGTTCCTCAGCATGGTCATCCAATTGCACAATGATCAACACGGCCAAGTCAGGTTGAACAGCGACCTCTCTGAGCCCTTCCCCATCGTCAATGGCGTGAAACAGGGTTGTCTTCTGGCCACCTACACAGTTCAGCATCTTCTTCAGCATGATGCTCAAGCAGGCCACTGAGGACCTTGACGATGACGAGCTGTGTACATCCGCTACCGCCTTGACGACAGTCTGTTCAACTCAGGGACTGCATGCCCACACAAAGACTCTTGAGCAGCTGATCCGTGACCTCCTCTTCGCTGACGATGCTGCCCTCGTTGCCCACACCGAAAGAGCCTTGCAGCGCCTAACATCTTGCTTTGCAGAGGCTGCGCAGCTCTTCGGACTTGAGGTCAATATGAAGAAGACAGAGGTCCTCCACCAGCCTGCACCCCGGGAAGAATACCGCCCTCCTCACATCACTATTGGCGAGACTGAGCTGAAAGCAGTTCACCAGTTCACCTACCTGGGGTGTACCATCACATCAGATGCCAAGATCGACAGGGAAGTGGACACAGATTAGCCAGGCAAACAGCGCTTTCGGCAGACTCTACAAGAGAGTCTGGAAAAACAGACAGCTGAAGAAGGGTACGAAGATCAGTGTCTACAGAGCCGTCATAATCACCACCCTGCTGTACGGCTCCGAGTCATGGGTAACATACCGTCACCACCTACGACTCCTAGAGCGCTTCCACCAGCGCTGTCTCCGCACCATCCTCAACATCCACTGGAGTGACTACGTCACCAACGTTGAGGTTCTCGAACAGGCAGAGATCATCAGCTTTGAGGCCATGCTGCTGAAGTCGCAGCTTCGCTGGGCAGGGCACGTCTCTAGAATGGAGGAACATCGCCTGCCCAAGATAGCCCTGTACGGCGAACTTTCCACAGGCCACCGTGACAGAGGTGGACCGAAGAAACGATACAAAGACTCCCTCAAGAAGTCCCTCGGTGCCTGCCACATTGACCACCGCCAGTGGTCGACACTCGCTGCTGACCGCCAGGCCTGGCGCCACACCGTTCACCAGGCCGTCTCCTCCTTCGAGGACTCCCGTAGGTCTAACCTGAAGGAGAAACACCGCATGAAGAAGGACCGGGAAGCCTCAGCAGCTGTACCAGACCAGACTTTTGACTGCAGTCGCTGCGGCCGGACATGCCTGTCCCGCATCGGTCTTGTCAGCCACCAGCGCGCCTGCAGTCGACGTGGACAGCCCCTTTCATAAACTTCGTTCGCAAAGCCAAGCCATGATATATATATATAAATATATATATATATATAAATGTATATATATATTTATATATAATATATATATATATATATATATATATATATATATATATATATATATATATATAAATATATATATATAAATATATATATATATATAAATATATATATATATATAAATATATATATATATATATATAAATATATTATAATATATATATATATGAATATATATATATAATATATATATATATATATATATATATATATATAATATTATATATAATATATATATATATATATATATATATAATTATAATATATATATATATTATATATATATATATACACGGGTACAGTGGCCAAGGAGATCGACCACATTCTTGCTGGCACGCGATGAAGGATCCTCCAGAACTGCAGAGTTTACCGGAGTGCGAGTTCTGTGGCACTGACCATAGGCTGGTTGTGGCAACCCACGGCTCCACTTCAAAACTCCCGTCCTTCCAGTGGCCACCCAAAGGAGTTTTCACTTGGACAGACTAAGGGATGAGGATGATGCAAGTGGATTCACCATGGCAGTCTCTGACCGATTCATAGAACTTGACAACCTGATGGACCCAGTTGCTCTGTGGCAATTCTTCAAGCGCAAACACTCAAAGCAGCCCTGAGTCCATTGGCGTACGCCCGAGGGCAAGGCGGAAATCTCATCTCCTTGGAGACATCGGAGGCCATGAAGCGTGCCGCATGGCTTGGCTGAATGGCAATCTGGTCATATGTCGCTCTTTGGTGTGTAGGGCTCGGACACTGCTGAGAGGGGCAGGAACAGTTCATCAGGAATCTTGCTGAGAGGTTGAAGGTCTCCTGACCAAGACCAAGATCCAGGACTTTGGAGGCCTGTTAGGGAACCGTTCAGTTTCCATGCTTGCTGCAAGGACGTTAAGTTACAGGGAGTTTTACATACCTTGGTAGTGTAGTCCATACCTCTGGCTGTCAGACCAGAAGTCAACAGACGGATTGGTCCTGTCAACAGGAGCATGAACTCGATCAACAAGAGCATTGGAGATATCAGTACCTATGCAGAAGGACCAAGCTACATGTCTTCAAGTACAGTGGAGGTAGTGTACATCTATAATGTGAATCTGCCTGAGCCGGGGTGACATCCATTAATCAAGGAGTTTGGCTAGGCAGCGTGACATCTATAAATAGTGAAATCTGCCTGAGCCGGGTGACTCCATTATCAGGAGTTTGGCTAGGCAGCTGCTGACCTCCTGGTCATGACCTCACCTTCGGCGATAACGAGAAACCCTGGAGGGGTAGCCGAGGGCAACAGCTGTGCCCCCACGCCCTAGGCTGGAGTGACCCAGAAATACCGAAGGAGTCAGTCGAGTCCGTTCCTTGAACCGCGAACACCTTCCCTCCAACCCGTAGGAGCTGAGCGCCTCCGCTACGTCCTACCGGTCAAGATCCCTTTTAATCTACGTGTCTGTTCCCTCAATAAAGCTGAGAAACAGATACTGAGTTTTCCTCTGGACCTGCCAGATAATATAGTGGTGTTCTAGTATCATTCAAATTAGAGACCATTATAGCTGGTCATCTCGTTCTCGCGTGCCTTGTCCTGGTGCATCTTCGTGGCTGCTCGTCTTTGTCGTCCTCACCCTCCTGGTCCTTAGTGTAATCTGTCCGTTCTCGATGTTCACACGTCTTCGAAAAGTCTCGCCCAGGTCCTCCTTGACTTCAGATTCGTTTAGACCACCTCGTAGTCCTCGTCCAGGCCTAACTCGGCGGCGTCCTCGTCCACACGTCCTCACAGATCTCGTCCAGGTCCTTCTCGCGTCCACACGTCCTCGTAATCTTCATCCGGATCTACGGGCGCCGGGGCAGGGGCGGCATCTCGGGGCTGCTGATATCTGCGCTACGAGCTCCTGGAGTTGACCGGATCTGCAGGCGTCAGCCAGGCACAGCATTCTGGGCGACTGATACCTGCGGCAAAGGTGCTGTTCGCTGGATCTACGGGGAGTCTGGCAGGCAACACCCGTCCACTAGACTGGGACGGCTTAGAACCTTCTCTGACGAAAATCCTGGTCCGTGGGCCTATGGCGATCTACGATGACGTCCTTCTCACAGCATCCTAAGGGTCCTCCCTCGGTGCCGTATCGGTCCGACTGCAATATAAAGTCGGGGAGCCAGATCATACACGTAAGGGCCAGAGTAAGAGAAA
This sequence comes from Penaeus monodon, assembly GCF_015228065.2. NCBI lineage: Eukaryota > Metazoa > Arthropoda > Malacostraca > Decapoda > Penaeidae > Penaeus > Penaeus monodon. The sequence continues at coordinate 23,598,286 of NC_051388.1, read as the reverse complement.
AAGAAAGGCAACAGAGAAGATGGAGTGGTAATTACCACTAGCCGGTTATTCATAACAATTTACGGTTTTTAATGTTGGTTTTTAACTTATTTTCGTCTTTTTTTTTTTCATTTTGTGTTTTATTTCACAAAGGTAAAGAAGAAAATAGAAGAGGGAGATGTCAGTAGCGGTCCGCATGACCTATTTGAACTACCAACCATCTCTGATAGATATGAGAGTAGATAAGGGAACGACATCGGCGATCCGCGAAGATCTATTTGAACCATAGTCGTCACACAGATAAGAAATAGATGTAACTTGTACACAGACAGTGACAGACAAAATTGCGGGCTAAAGAGAATAAATCTTTACGCCGGCACTAAGACAATGAAAAGGGTCAGTGTCTTTTATCCTGTGTGTGTGAGTGAGCTGAATGTGTGTGTGTATGCGTGTGTGAGTGACAGCTATCGTTAATGAGAGGGAAGCGAGAGTGACCTCACACAGAGAATGAATCACAAACACGAATATTAACGTTCGCCATAACAAGACTGAAGTAAATTAGCAATGCCAGCTATTTAAGATTATTTCAACTACCACATTGAATTCAACATATGATGATATGCGACAGAATGTACGCATGAATGAATGGTGACATGAAAAAATATTCGCCAATTTTTTATCAAGCAAATCTTCTCGGGGTCAGAAATCTGAACTGCCGAGGTACATGTCTAGCTTTGCACGTCAGACTTCAATAAAACTCAATAACGGGGGATCCTATACCCAAATGCCGTATATGACTGAAGCGACTCGAGCCAGGAATATAATATCCTGCTCTCTTCTGCGTATCTGTAATGGGCGCTCGCAAAAT
>NC_051388.1:23542439-23549939 GCF_015228065.2 Penaeus monodon | reverse complement strand
TCATTTAGTACTTATATTGAATTGAGAAATACCAAGAAAAACGCATACTTAAGCTTACATATGAAAACAGATAGGTAAACAAATGACAAATAACAATGGTACTCTTGGTACCGGCCAGCACGAAATAAATTGAAACCGGAAATTTATGAAAAAGAAGACGAATTAGAGTAACTAATCAATCAAACGCAGGAATAGCTGAAGATCAACTTCCATCTGTACAGGACCACTTCAAGCAACATTTGAGGGAACAACAACCTGGAAATCACTTCAAATGACTTTATGAGGAAACATAAAAAAACAATTCTTTCCATGTCAAGCTTTTCCACTTCCGCAAAATGGACCATGATGAAATCGCCTTCAGCAAGTCCTCCGCGACGGATGTGGAAGTGGAATAAACGCCCATCATTATTCACATTCTAACGCTTCGCAAAGTGAAACAACGGTGCGGTGAACACCCAAATGTCGAGGTTAGTGAGGGTTATTGACAAGCATGTCAACTCGCAAAGAATAAGCAAATAAAAATGAAATTAATATTAATCATTATAATAACAATATAATGAAAGATTTTTCCTTGTCAATTTATGTGAATGTTGACTAGAGGAAAAGAGTGACTTATACTGTCTCTTTTATTATGTACAGTATGTACGGTGTAGTAAACGCGGGAACGAGCGCAGCGTCGTAATGCCAGTTAAGACGCAGTCTAACAATTAACATAAGCAAACGACCCCGCACTGTCTTTGGAAGTGGCGGGTATTGCCCGTATATATACCCTTCGCTCTGTCAAAACAAGGTCACTCGTGGTCGAATCTTTGATGAGCGAACACCTTGTAAAAACGCAGAAGCAACAAATAAAAAGTCTTGTGCCACAAGAGCTACCCTGGAGCCCGGGGCCTCTCGTTCTCGCTAGGCATTGTTGTTTCTGAGTTATAAAGAAAACTCAAGTAAAGTAAAATCCGTAAATTAAAGATCATTTATTGTGCTTTCCCAGCACCTTCAGTGCTTTGTTTTGCTGGGGGACACGAGGCTACAGTAGGCGTAGTCAGCACCCCACCGCAGCCCCGCAGCTCTTCAAACCAGGGTAGCCCTTGGGCTTCGACCCTGGGTAGGGAGGCCCAGTAGTCTGGGGCTTTCCTTTTGGGGGCGCACTTTTTCTTTGTCTAAATATTTCCTCTAATGGACTTTCCGGGAGCCTACCGGAGTTCCTCGTGAACTCCCGTTTTCGCTTGGGGGGTGGGCATCTACTTACAGTCCTTCGTCTAGCAAGTTCGGCGGTAGGGAAGTGTCCAACACATAACTCAATCCTCGCTGTGGTACGGGAGAACGAACCAGGCTTTCCACTGGGGGGGTGAGGATGAATAAATGATTTACTCTCTGAGCTATTGCTTTTTAGGTTGATACCAAAAGTTAAGAGCCTTTGATCCTTTGGGGACAAAATTTGGGGACAAGGGGTCGGACCTGGTCGATACCCAGGATGAATGATACCCGGCTCCCCCTTCTCCTCCTCAAGAGGAGGGGCGACTCATGACGTCTAAGACAAATTCGACACTGACAATGGAACCCTTACTAATGACAAACCTAGAAGACCACTTTTCAAAATCCCCCCCGAGAATGCAAGGTTCGCGAATGTAAAATGCGTGAATGAAAATCAACGTTTTTGAACGTGAACCCCTTTATCATAAAAAAAGGTCCTTGATGGTGAAGTGGACGGCGATTTTGATTTTCTCAAAAAATTGCGAGAGGGAAAGGGCCCCTTGTTAAAGTACAATAAAAAACTCCCAGATTAAGGATTTACTTAAGCTGACGAAAATTTCATGATCTTCGATTTAAAAGAACTATCCTATTGGCCCAAAACCTGTAAGGGAGTAATTTTTTCACAGGGATTTGAGGACGATGGAAGAAAGTGAAATTTTTGAGAGCAGAAGGACCAAGACGTAGTGGACGTTCATTGTATGACCAAGAAGGGAAAGGGAAATATGCAAACGAAAACGGACTGTGTTTTTTACCTTTGCCTTAAACAAAATCCCAGAGTATGTCAACGTGGGTTATGAACGTGTGCAAGTAAGACCTTATGCCCAAAAGTCAACGCATTGTAATAGATGCCAAAAATTGGGGACACACCTCATTAAGATGTTTTGATAAAGACTCGAGTAAATTTGTTTCCCGAAATGTGCTGAAGCCCATGACACCATCACATGTACTAGCCAGATTCCAAATGTGCTAACTGTGGAGGTCCCCATCAGTCAGGATCTGTGAATGCAGCACCCTGAAGAAGGAGACTGAGACTTTGGCATATATGAGAAAGCATGAAGTTAGTTTATGAAGCTAAGAGGAAAAGTGGAAATTTTGACCACACAAACCCGATACTTCCTTTTGCTGAAGCAGTAAACTAACATCCCCCCTAGTGAAAAGTAATGTCAGTCAAAGCTTGCACCCAAGGATAAGGAAATTGCTGAACTTAAACAAACGGTTAAAGAATTAAATATTAAAGTTTATCATTTGACCAAATTGGTTGATCAAATGACTGCATAAACCCAGTCTAAACATCATAAGGAGGATGATACCAATCACAGTCCGGAGCGCACCTTCCCATCGGGCTATTTCCGTGAGGACTTGTCTGGCTCGCGACGGTTCTCATGAGAGAAGCAGATCGCAATCTGTCAGTCGTCTCCCTCGCCAGGAGGGTGCAGGACAGGGAAGCTTCTGTCTCCAAACCATCCTGAGAGAGGTCCCGGGAAGCGAGGGAGAGGAGGCGTCTCCCTCCAAAAAAAGAAGAAAAAATCTGGTGGACAAGGACTTCCAAACCCCATAAAACGTAATCTTTGCGTCGACCATTATACAATGGAACTGTCGAAGTCTTAGATCTAAAGTAAATGCCCTTTAAAATTTATTACCCTCGTCCTATGCTCCCGATTTTATGTTCTACAAGAAACGCATTTAACACAACCTCGTCTCTGACGAGGTCGTTTCGCTGGGGAGAACTACCATTTATGTCGGAAGGATCGTGAGGGTAGGGGTGGAGGCGGAGTCGCCATGTACATCCACCAAAGCCTCCCTTTTACAGAAGTGACTACTGATTCTACTTTTAATGGCCGTATCTGGCTATATTTTCACTTTATTGTCCACCTGATGCAGTGATAGCCTATGATGAGCTTTTTGTTTTCGGGAAAACGTCTGCCACAAAATAAATTTAATTTTAGCTGTTTTTAAATTTGTCATCATACGTTAGGGGGTTCCCTGCGGGTGGATGGTAGGGGTGAGCAAGTAGTGAAGTTGCTAAATGAGTCTGATCTAGTCCTTCTGAATGATGGTAGTCCGACGCGGGTGGACGATAATACCGGTAATTTGAGCTTTATTGACTTATCACTGGTCTCTTCATCAATAGCAGCCAAGTGCCTGTGGCACACCATTGACGACTCGTGGGAAGCGATCATTTTCCTATTTGATTAAATATTCATGCGACACAGTGAGAACGCCTTCAGCGCCTAAATTTTAACGTAAAAAGAGCGGACTGGGTCGCCTTCACAAGGAGCGTCAAGCTCGAACTTGTTGGAGAAACCATTGATGATAAAGTAAACAATATTAAGAATTCGATTATAGAAGCAGCATTGCTATCCTTTCCTAAAACTTCGACAGATAGCGTTAAGCATAGATTTCCCATGGTGGACACCAGATTGCCGCAGGGCGCTGTGCCGACGCAATAAGGCCTACGGGCTTTTCAAAAAATAACATCACTAATGAGACTTTTGCAATTACAAACTAGCAAGAGCTAGGCTCGTAGAGTAAAAAGGGACAAGCAAAAAGAGACTCCGGCGGAGCTTTGTCTTACAATAAACAGCAACACAAATATCAGAGGTTTGGTCCACTATCAATAAAATCAATAAGAAAAAATCATCTTCTAAAATCAAAAAACATCATCCACGAGGGGACTAATTCGATTCCGCTAGAGACATGCTAATGCACTCGCCAGGCAGTTCTCTCATACAAGCAGCTCGGCTAATTACCATCCCACCTTCCTGACCACCAAGGAAGAGGCTGAGCTGCAACCAATTCACTTTGCCAAGGAGATGACTCTGATACAATAAAGATCTTACAATGGATGAGCTTGTCCGAGCCCTAGAAGCCTGTAGAGGAACATCCCAGGCCCCTATGAGATTCATATGAGATGATGAAGCATCTTAATCATGATGACATGATTAAATTTTAGAAGTGTACAATGAAATTTTGGGAAAAGCCACACTTTTCCAAACCTCATGGCACTTTGCCCACATCATTCCCATATTGAAAAGGGAAAGGGGGAATCCCAGACTTGCCATCTCCTACCGCCCAATTGCGTTGACAAGTTGCTTATGCAAGGTCATGGAACGAAATTGTTAACAGTAGGCTATTGCATTTTTAAATTCCAGTAATTTACTAGTTTACAAGCAGTGCGGCTTCCGCAAGGGACGCCAAACTCTCGATCAGCTGGTAAAAACTGGACAGTCATATTCCAGAGGCCATGCCAAAAAAGATTTTTTGATTTCAGTATTTTTATATATGGAAAAAGGCTACGACATAACATGGCGATATGGCCTACTCAGTTTTGTGGATTACGTGGAAACTTTCCTTTTTTTATTCAAAATTTCATTTCTGACAGAACTTTGCTGTCAAATTATTTCCGACAATGTCCACTATTTTGGACATTTTGTCCAGGCAAACGGGGTCCCAAAGGAAATGTCTTGTCACCAACATTATTCTATGTAGGGTCAAGGGCATCTTACCAGCTTCCTTCCCGGGAAACTTAAATACTCACTGCACGCTGATGATTGTGCATTATGGCACTCCAGCAATAATGCAGAATTCTCAGCAAATCGCATCCAATTGGCTCTGGTTATGATTCATTACTGGGGGCCTGCTGTGGGGTTTTAAGTTTTCGATTTGAAAGAGTTTTGGGGTAATTTTTTCACGTAGGAGAAAGCCGAACATCAGGCTAACTCTAGACAACCACCCAATACCTATTCAAAATTCTGCAAAGTTTCTTGGGCTAATTTTTGATAGTAGACTCAATTGGAAAGACCACATTTGGGCAGTTAAAGAAAAATGTCAAAAAGCACTGAATTTTTTAAAGTGCATTTTTGGTAACAAATGGGGAGCTGATAGACAGTCTTTGCTAATGGTATATAAAGCCCTGATAGGTCTAAAGTAGATTATGGGGCAATCGTGTATGGTTCGGCATGAGAACAAGTTGAAAAGGGTTTTGGGTGCTGTGCAAAAATGCCTGTTTGGTGTGTTCTTGGAGCCCTTAAAGTGCACTCGGATCGAGCGTCTTGAGGTGGAGTCAGGAGTACCTCCCTCCGACTCAGGGGCGCGTCCAGTTAGCCTTTAGCTATGCCCCAAAGGTGGCTCGAGACCCGAGCCACCCTAAAAGGCAATAATGGCATTAGGCCCTTTGACACGAGACTCCACGACCTCGTCGAGAAAGTCGGTATAGATCTCTCTACCATCGATACCCTGGGTTCAGTCAAATATAGCGCCCGGGAAACACCCAAATTTTCTATCATGGAAGCGTGGCTTCCATCAGCCAAGGCCATGGCGCCGGAGGTGGAGGTACGCCAGAGGGTTTGAGAAGATCCTTATTAAACATCTCCCTTTCTATATATATATACCCACGGCTCCAAAAACAGAAGAGTGTGTGGGTGCGGGTGTATGGTCGACTGAATGTGAACTAAAGTTCAGATGCCCAATCATACATCGATCTTTTTGCTGAACTTTTTGCCATTGATAAAGCCATTGATTTTGCACTATCGACGACCCACGATAGAATAGTTATTTTTCAGATTCATTAAGCTCACTTAAAGCCATTTAAAACATTAGAACAACCAAAAATGAAATTCTGGGTAATTCATTCGTAAGCTACACGGTGCCAATAAATCAATCCAGCTAATATGGGGACCAGGCCACTCTGGTATCCATGGCAATGAACAGGCTGACAAATAGCCCGGGGTTTAAATGATGATTGGACCTTAGCATAGTCCGTACAGATCTCAGGTGTTTTGGTCTCTATAAAAGCAAAAATACATCTCCTGTGGCAAGTGAGTGGACCAACCTCCAACTCACAAACAAAACCAAACAAAAAATTGAACGTGGAATACATCCCAGGAAAGAAAGAAGGGAGGAGGTTTGGGGTTGGCCCGCCTTAGGGTCAATGCCACCAAAATACCCCCCTCACTCCCTATATTGAAAGAAATTTTCCTCCACAGTGCCCCCAATGCACGACCAACCTAACAATAGAACAATATTACTCACATGCCCAAAATACAGAAACCAGAGACAGCCCAATGAAAAAATTTTTTCCAGTTAAAAAATACAAATTTTACTCTATTAAACATACTATCAGATGATGAAAAAATCATAAGTAAAGTAATCACTTTTTTAAGGGAGACAAAACTTTATGACCTTATATAGATTGATAGAATAAATAGGATCCATTGGCTTAACAACCTTGGCCACATGCCGCTGGTTGATAGCCAAGAAATCCAACAAAGAAGAAGAAAAAACAAGGCAAGACAGAGAGAGAGCGAGAGAGAGAGAGTGAGAGTGAGAGTGAGAGTGAGAGTGAGAGTGAGACAGAGACAGAGACAGAGACAGACACGAGATCCTTCGGTTTTGCTCTGTTCAGCGACAATTATTGTAAGCATGTGGAAAATCACTGATATATATTTTTTGGTTTGAGATTACTTTTTTTCTTGTAAAATACCACGTACCTTGGCCTGATTTTCTTTCTTTTATAACTAATCAAAATAATTCATTGTAACCTGGGGCCTCCTAGAAAATAACACTGATATGAAAAGTAAAAATCTGGTTGATAATAATTAAGCAAGTAATAAATAAACTAATACTAACGACTACGAAACACTAAATAAGTCATTCTAAATAAGGATATTAAAGACTAAGAGCAATAACGAATGAAGGCAACTTTAAAAGTTGCGAAAGGAGAATGGCATAAATAAAATACGAATTCTAAAAACCTTCACAAAATCATAAGATGAGTATCTTACTATAAAAGAACTTTTTTGCCACGCCTACCACATTACTTCACTTTGATATACGACAACGGTAACTTTCAGAAATACAACCGTACGTAATACACCATCACATCACTATCACAAATGTAAAAATGCCATAATCACAACCAACCCACAAGGAGGATAAAAATAAGCAAAATAATAAAATAAATAAGGAATATGCTAAATGTAGTAATTGGAAGCATCAAATATGTGCCTTTTCACAGAAACTTAAGAAAATATAATTGCATATATCTATGCCGAGGCTAAGGCTATGCTAATGTTTGGAGAAATTGAACTGCTAGTCGAGCTAAGCTGGAGATGCTTCATCGGTACTCTCTGATTTTACGTAAACATTTTTGGCATCCATGTAAATTAAACGCTTTGAAAGAAGACTATTGTTAACAATGTAAAAGAAAAAAGAAAGATTAGTTAAACTTAAAAACCTTCTTCCCCGTGA
>NC_051388.1:23531503-23534003 GCF_015228065.2 Penaeus monodon | reverse complement strand
TTTTTGTCATTCTAAATTTCATGTTTCACCGCATGAAAAAAAAAATCATAACTCTTCCATCTCAGTCTTATCATGAAAAAGCAATTTTACTTAAAACACATGCCGTTGTTGAATTTCCTGGAATATTGTATGAAGGTAAGAAAAGCGAAATAACGAAGCGCTAGATGATTCATATTGCACCAAATTTCGTGACTGGAAGAATTGGCTTAGAACTCCGTGACTCATTTTACCATCCACCATGCAAAGTGCAGTTCCTTTGATAAATCAATGATATATTAATATTACAATAACAATTAGAACAACAGCAATGCCAACAACAGCAATGTCAACAATAAAAATTATAAGAATATTGATAAGAATTATAGTGATAATGTTGATCGTAATGGTAATAATCATAATAAAGATAGTGATAAAGATATTGAACTTATAATAATGATGATGATGATGATAATGATAATGATGATGATGATGATGATTATGATGATGATAATAAAGGGATAAAGGGACCAAGTTGAAGGCTCAGAACCAACACGCCCTCACGAGCCTTCTATTCCCGGAGATGCAGGCCTACCAGGAGCGTGACCAATATGAAGATGAAACATGACAAATAAAAATGAACAAAGCGAATGTGCAGAAGGCACCAAAGTAAAACTAAGTTAAAGACTTTAAAATGCCAAATGTCAAAAGGGCTTTAGAAAAAGTAAAGCTTGCCAGAAGGGCTAAAACAATGGAAATACTAATACCTAAACTTAAACAAGCAAAGGATAAAAGGGTAGAATATGAATAACGAAACGAACAAAAGGACAAGATAAAAGTAAATAAAATTCAAGGAAAGTAAGAGTAAAAAACTCACATGGGTCACAGTAAATGTAGAATAGTAAAACAGCAAGTCCAGCATAAATACACCAAGGCAAGCACAAGGGGCAGTACAACCTTGTTTCCAGCATCCACTTTGTAAATCCAAAGTCACAACGCAGAGTATCCACTTCATTTATTTAAGAGAAACATGGGGGTTACATCAACTCCCGCGGACGGAAGCGTAGCATCTAAAATCAGTAAAAAAGTAAATATTATGACAAGAAAAAAATATACAAAACAAAAAAACGTAAATAAAATCACTGAACACTCAACGAAAGCATTAAGAGAATTATAATTATCATAAAAATACGTAAAACAATCTGCTGTGATTTATTAATAAAAATGATAAGATCATTTACTTTCTCTCGCTGTAAACGAGGAATTAAAAGGATGAATAAGTAAAAAGAAACCATTATAGATAAAAATGAGCTTAAAATGCAAGAGATAAAAAAAGTTAAAAGAAAGATGTATTCGCAGCAGATGTTGATGTTCTGTTTTCCGCACGTCTTGTGAATCATTGTAAACTGTATGGATAACGAAAGGCTTCAATGGTTTTATTCAAAATAGGTACAGAAGGTATAAATCAATGCAAATTACACGTAAAACAAAGCCAGCATAAAACGGATAAAAAGAAGTGTAGAAATGCGGCTGGCAGATGGAAGTGGTCCGCCTGTGGTCGACTCGCCCTGTGGATTACGGCAGGATGCTGGTTAGGATAAGGATTGGATAGGAGCAGGAGAGGAGAGGATTAAAGGTAGAATGTAGGGCAACCGGGAAGAGGGAATGGAAAAGGGAGAAATCAGCGTAGTAATAGAAGGAAGAGAAGAAACAAGAAAAGGGTGTGGATAAGAGGGGTACGAGGGGAAATGCGGCAGGATACAGGGCAGGATAGGGATAGAACGGAGGCAGGATAGTATGGGGATAGATATAAAAGGTAGAAAAAGGTGGAAGAGGGAGAAATAAGTGGATAAGTAGAGGGGAGTAAAAATACGAAAGAATGAGACGAGAGGGCGTATAAGGGTATGAGAGGGATAGAAGGATCGGGGCTAGGAAGTGGGGGGCGGGGGTATAGTCTGGGGGGGAGGTTGAAGACCTCACAATAAATGTCATTAATTCTGAATATATACAATATTAATTCTGAATATATACAATGTATATATTTGTGTATATATATATATATATATATATATATATATATATATATATATATATATATATATATGTATATATATATATGTGTGTGTGTGTGTGTGTGTGTGTGTGTGTGTGTGTGTGTGTGTGTGTGTGTGTGTGTGTGTGTGTGTGTGTGTGTGTGTGTGTATGTGTGCATATATGTGTATACATATATATGTATATATATATATATATATATATATATATATATATATATATATATATATATATATATATATATATATATATACACACACACACATATATATATATATATATATATATATATATATATATATATATATATATATATATATATATATATATATATGTGTCAAAGTGCTGGTCCCAAAGCCCGGATAAATAGAGAGAATGATTACCTAAAAGGTACCACCGGCACTCTCCGTGGAAGGGAACTGGGGACCCTACCACGTACTCACTCCAAGAGCATCACAACATGAAAAACTAC
>NC_051388.1:23524003-23526503 GCF_015228065.2 Penaeus monodon | reverse complement strand
TTTTTTTTTCTTTATTTGCCTGTAACTGGAACTCTTGTCTTCATATAACTATTCAGTGTCAGAAGTCAAACGAGTCTCACTTAAACCATTTACTTAACCGAGTATTAAAAACTTCATAAGGCTTATTTGAGACGCGAAAGCATCAAGTTTTTCTTTTTTTTTCTTTTTCGCATATTTCTTACCTGTGCAGCACAAATAATCTTTTCACTTTCAAAGTCCAAACATTTGTGGCCCATTAGAATAATGGTTATATTATCTATTTTTATGAATATCCAACTGGACTAAATGGCATTTAATGGGAATATGATAACCTTATCGTATATTCCTCTTACGTTTCCCTTTGTAAACATAGTGAAGAAATATCGCTTGAATCTAATAATTACACATTGTTGTATGTATCTTATCATTCTTTTTTTGTCTACACCCAGTGCACTGTAATTTACATACGAATCAGGGTATTATAACAAACGCAATAAAGTTCTCTGAAAAGATAGATTTAAGTTATATCTTATGAAATATACACATTTAAGATATATCTTTTAGAAATACATTTAATTGATATTTTTAAAATGATAGGTTAAATAATACTCAGCAATTCGTTTCGCACGAGCGAATTTAACATTGGATAGAGATTGCAGAAAATAATTGAGTGCTGTACATAATTATTTGTGTAAACATAATATGCTTCTATGACCAGAAGTGCAAGGGGATCTTATCGAGGATATCCATGACATGCTTTAACGAAGGGAGATATTGATAATAGTTCATCTTTCATCTCTCATACCTTTCCCGATATGAAGACAAGTTGTAAGACGGGTCATTAGAACATCTTATTACTGCAAGGCGCCCTCTGCAAGTAAATGCCCATGAGGGAAAATGCAAAGTTGGCAACGAGGGGTGAAATCACGGGCGTTAACGAAGGAGAAATTACGAGAATAGCAGTGGGTGCATCCCTCTCGCAGGTCAGAGTGACTTAAGTCTACATGTCACTGAATTTAACTTTTATTATTTTGCTAAATGAAAACGCACGGTCATTTGTGAATCAATGCCTTATGTGTATTCCTACCACAGAGAAAAAAAGGCGATAGAGGAGGAAAAGAGAACTAGGTAGAGATAGAAAGAAAAGAAAGGAAGAGATGGATAATTAAAGAGAGAGAGAGGAACAGACATACTGAGAGACAGATGGAAACAGAGGGAGACAATGTAAAGATAAAAATATAACAATGGCATCATAGTGAGAATAGTAATGAAGGAAGTTATAATGATAGTAAAGAAATATATTCAATACAGTAACCTACATATGAATATGACTGAAATAAACAAAATTGTCACCGGACGATTGCGCCTAACATTTTACCGACGACAAAATCCAATTGACAGTAGGATTTTATCGCCACTTTCCAACCCGCACAATAATGGGATACCATTTTGCTCCGTGGATTAGAGCGCAATACATGAGAAGCCCATTTAAATCACTTTGCCCTGTCATTTCTTGTCCACTGTCCCAGTAATTTTTTTTTTTATTTAATATGTTTTTCTTTATTGAGTACTGTATTCTTTATCATCGCCAGTACTGTCGACATCGTCATTGATATTCATATAACCAACATTACTTTCAGACGGTCATTTAAATGCTTTACCATTTCTTGTTCATTGTTTTAATATCACACACACACACACACACACACACACACACACACACACACATATATATGTATATGTATATATATATATATATATATATATATATATATATATATATATATATATATATATACATACATATACATATATATGTGTGTGTGTGTGTGTGTGTGTGTATAAATTATGTTCATAATATATACATATATGTATATATATATATATATATATATATATATATATATATATATATATATATATATATATATATATATGTGTGTGTGTGTGTGTGTGTGTGTGTGTGTGTTTTGTTTGTGTGTGTGTGTATGTGTGTGTGTGTGTGTGTGTGTGTGTGTGTGTGTGTGTGTGTGTGTGTGTGTGTGTGTGTGTGTGTGTGTGTGTGTGTGTGTGTTTGTGTGTGTGTGTATGTGTATGTTTGTGTGTGTTTGTGTGTGTGTGGGTGCATACATACATATTTATATTACATATATATTATATATATATATATATATATATATATATATATATATATATATATATATATACATATATATATATATATATATATATATATATATATATATGCATATATATGCTTACTTAATTATAGATCTATCTATTCATACACACATACACATAAACACACACACAAACACACACACACACACACACACATATGTATATATATAAATGTGTGTAAGTGTATGCATATATAAATGTTAAATGTATTTCTCATATTGTCTTTTTTTCATACATAGTTCTTCACATGAAAATTTTAAGCTGCATAAGGTTTGGCATCTTATCGTATCCATCGCGAGTATTCCCCGTGACTAAATCAGACGACGGAATCATTCTAATG
>NC_051388.1:23514003-23516503 GCF_015228065.2 Penaeus monodon | reverse complement strand
ATATCCTCACCGGTGTTCCAGGCAGAGACTCCCATGAAAATTTCAGCTTGATATTCACTGTACTCATTTCTTCCTCTTTCTCCTCCTCCTCTCCCTCTTCTTCTTTTTTTCTTCGTTTTCATCTTATTCTTATTCCTCTTCGTCTTCATCTTCTTATTCTATAACTGCTTCTTCCTCTTCCTCTTCTTCTCTTCTTATTCCTAGCCTTCACTGAATTCCTGTTCAAAGTTATTGTCATTATTTTTTTTTTCTGGAATCCTTATTCCTTGAGTTCCATTTCTGTTTGTCCTTCTGTATCTATTAATACATTATGGAAATCATGGTTTCCAATTCATTTATATTTCTCTTGTGTGTGCGTGTATTTGTTTCGCTTTTTACGTTCTAATTTTCGTTGATTTGCTTTTTTGTATTATCCGTTGCTGTTTATTTTCCTGAGTGGTTGATTTCTTTCCTTTATGCTCTTTTAATCATTTTGCACCCTTTTATACTTCTTATGATACTTGCAGATGTGTTCCCCTTTTCTACAAATGCGCTCTCAAGTTCCGCTATCTATAATGCTAGTCTGTAAACCATGATCAACAATGAATAAGGAAATACATAGTAAGAGCAACCAGACATTCCATCGCTCTAGAAAAGAACTTTTTTCCTTTCTCGAAAGGACAGGAAACAGAGAACGCAAGTAATATTTTTCTGCATTATGCGTGCGTGACGTACATCCTCATTCAGTATGGCTCCTCCTCGCGAATTCAATCATTGCGTATTCAGTGGAGGAAGTCAAGCGCCAAATGGAGTTCGACCCTGTTGTAAGGTATATGATTGACCCTTGGAAATATATCTAATAGAAAGACGGATATAATTTATACTTTTCATCTGTTTATTACATTTTTGTTAGTTATTCAAGGACGAAATACAATAGTTTTCTATGTCTGTTAGAATCTACTATGTGTTGTCTTGGCCGTATTTAAATGTAAAGGTTTATTAGATATGCAGAAAGAATAAACTGGTCGGACGTAGCAAAAAAGATTGTATATTTTCTCTAACTAGTATCGAGACTAAAGTGTATTCTAAATATTCTTTAAAATGAAAAAGAGAGGCCGAAATCAACATGTGGCAGATATTACATGCGGCATTAATAAATGACATTAACAGAAGGGAAAGTTCGTAAGGTCAGTCAAATTTTCATCACTGAACTTCGGCCGAAACGCATATTGTAGTATTTTCCTAATTTGTTGTCTTTGTTTTTCTGGTCGAACGTCGAATGCTCATTCAAAATCGCCTGCCACACATATAGGTGCACTGTTTAGTATCATGAATAGTTAGAAATTTCTTATGGAATGGTAGGGTACTGCGTGAGCTCCAAGCTGTTGAAATCTTTACTTTGCAGATCATGGTAAACTCTCTTGCAAATACTCTATGCAATGACAAGTCTCAAGATCTTAAAGATTTGAAAGTCTGCTACACTGATTTGACCACATTGACTAAAGCAAAGGTAGTTGCTTTGTATTTTTTTTTTTTTTTTTTTTTTTTACAGTAGCCTGTAAGCAGAAAAAAAACATGACTCAGCTAACACTACACAAACAGAACTGGCAGCAGAACACTATTCAAGTACGAAATTCTTTTAGTAACTTACAGGACATGAGTCAGAGTGATAATGGTGATAATGTAGTTGGTGTTGATTTTAATGTTTAAGTTGTTGATGTTGATGATGAAGTTGATATTAATGATGATTTAAGATGTTGATGTTGATGATGAAGTTGATATTAATGATGATTTTGATGACGTTGACGTTTATTTTGATGTTGTTTGTTGAATCTGAAATTGTTGATGTTAATGTTGATGTTAATTTTGGTGATGATTTAGATGCTGATTAAAATGTTAATGTTTGTTAATGTTAATGTTGAAGTTGAAGTTGAAGTTGACGTTGAAGTTGAAGTTGAAGTTGACGTTGAAGTTGAAGTTGGCGTTGAAGTTGACGTTGAAGTTGACGGTGATGGTGATGATGTTGATCATGATGCCCACGAGGATGATAATTACGATGACGACGACGACGTAATCGGCAGCAATGACGGCGATGATAATAGCAATAGCTGTCTATTCTCATGAGAATTCAATTGTCACTTTACAAAGGACCGATAATGTAATGCAGCGCTGTCGGAATAGCGCTTAGACATCGATTTCAGCGGATGTGAGCAGCTTTCAGCGAAACCGTTCAATCGCTTTAATACGAAATGGAATTGGGGCAAATATGACGGAAGAGCAAGTGATAAATGGACTTTTTTCTTGGTCTCTTTTGCTTATTTTTCGGGGCCCCGTTTACCTTCCTCATATGTAACTTAATCTCGCTAATCTACTGGACGTCTATCGTATGCTGTCTACTATTTACGCCTCTCACATTGAAAAGAAATTTAGCTTTTTTTTTTACCGATTTTTCATAAGTCTGTTACTAATTTATGTTATTTTATTCAGCAGACATTACCTTTTCACGCATTTCCATTTTCAT
>NC_051388.1:23499003-23501503 GCF_015228065.2 Penaeus monodon | reverse complement strand
CGTCAGGTATCTTTCATAGCAGCCAGCTACTTTCATGGCAGACTTATGGGGAAATAAAATGGTTGTAAGGCTCTTAGTACCCCTACAATTGTCTCGCTAAGTAGCAAGAGCCAATGTACTAAGTTTATTTTTTCTTGTGGTATTTATTCTTTACAGCGGAATCAACTTACTAAGATCGAAAGCATTCATCTTCCACTTACTCCATAGACGCTATGGTATATATTATGCTATTCTCTTGGACACTTATCATGTACTATAAAACTAATGAGGATATTTTTTATTGATGTTATTAGTATAGTCATCATCATCATCGTTGTTATTATTAAAATTATTATTATTATTATTATCATCATCATCATCATCATCATCATCATCATCATCATCATCATCATCATCATCATCATCATCATCATCATCATCATCATCATCATCATCATCATCATCATCATTATTATCATTATTACCAAAATCTTTACTATCATTATCATTATCATTATTATTATTATCGTTATTACGATAATAATAATAATAATAATAATAATAATAATAATGATAATAATAATAATAATAATAACTATTATTATTATTATTATTATTGTCATTATTTTTTTTTTATTACTAATACCATTGTCATTGTCACTGTTATTATCATTATCGTTATGAATATAATTAAACTGTTATTGTTATCATTATTATAGCCATGATTATTGTCGTCATTATCATTATTATCATTACTATCACTGTTATTTTTATCCTTTTTGTTATAACTATTATTGTTATTATAAACATAATTGTTATCATCATTATTATCATCACTATTTTTATCATTATTATTATTATCATTATTATTATTATTATTATTATTATTATTATTATCATTATTATTATTATTGTTATTATTATTATTGTTGTTGTTGTTGTTATTATTGTTATTACTGTTAATATTATCAATATTATTATCATTGCTAATATTATCTATCATTTTTATTATTATTTTCACCATAATTATTATAATCATTACTAATATTGTAATTCCCATTAGTATTACCTTATTATAATTATCAATATTATTAACAATATTTCTGTTATTATCCTAAAATTATTATTATCATAATAATAATTAGAAGTAGTAGTTCCTAGCGATGATGCCGATGACGCTCCGCATCCCTTTTCCCAGAAGGAGCTAAATGATCTTGTCCGTGACCTCAACTTGCCAAAGTCATCCGCCGAATTGTTGGCATCAAGATTGAAAGAAAAAAACCTTCTTTCTGACAGTACTCCCATCACTTTCTACCGCAACAGACATCAAAAATACCTTCGTTTTTGGTCTGAAGAGAAAGACTTGGTGTACTGTACAGATGTTTCACAGCTTCTGCAGAATCTTGGATTGCCACAGTACCAACCTATAGAATGGAGACTGTTTATTGACAGCAGCAAGAGATCGCTGAAAGCCGTTCTGGTGCACAACGGCAACCAGTTTGCCTCTATACCGCTGGCTCACTCGACTACACTGAAGGAGAAGTATGAAGCGGTGAAGTATCTGCTGGAGAAAATTCGTTATTGTCAGCATGAGTGGATGATCTGTGTTGACCTGAAGATGGCGAACTTTTTGTTGGGACAACAGTCCGGTTTCATCAAGTACCCGTGCTTTCTGTGCATGTGGGATAGTAGGGACCGAGCTCAGCATTACACGAAAAAGGAGTGGTCTCTGCGGGAGGAATTGGAGCCTAGCAGATCTAAGAACGTCATCAACGCCCCTCTGGTGGACAGAGACAGGATACTCTTCCCACCCCTGCACATTAAGCTTGGCTTGATGAAACAGTTCACCAAAGCCCTGGACAAGGATGGTGGCTGCTTCACTCACCTGTGCCATGCTTTTCCAGGAGTGACCATGGAGAAATTGAAAGCTGGCATATTTGACGGACCTCAACTACGTCAGCTCACCAGAGATCCAGAGTTTGAAAACTCAGTGAATAAAGTCGAACTGGAAGCGTGGAAGGCAAAGAACTTCCTTGGCAACAACAAGGCCAGCAACTACGCAGAACTCGTCACTGCCTTCAAAAACCTGGGATGCAACATGAGCATCAAAATGAACTGCATATTCTCACACATATATCGGTTTCCTGAGAATCTGGGATCAATGAGCAACGAGAAGGAAGAGAGATTTCATCAAGACATGAAGGAGATGGAGACCAGGTATCAGTGACGGTGGGATGCAGTCATGATGGCCGATTACTGTTGGACTTTGAAGAGAGACATCCCTGCCGCTGCACATTCGAGGAGCTCAAAGAAACGGAAGTGTCAGCACTGAATAATGAATGATGACAAAACATCTCGTTTTCATGCATCTGTCTTTATTAGTATCCTGTCTACTGATCAACTGATCAATTCTGATTGATGTTCAGCATTGATCAGTAGATATTGTAATAGTTACCAATGTAATGCAATGTTGATGTCAATACAGATACCGATCAATGTTTGCATCATGTCGATAATTATA
>NC_051388.1:23489887-23497387 GCF_015228065.2 Penaeus monodon | reverse complement strand
TCTAGTACTTTTCGAATTATTCTTGCTGTTCCTAGTAAACAAGGTTTTTTAACATTTCAACTGTAATTTCCAAATCCAGCTTCTGTATCCATTTCTCGAACTGCTTTGTCACTGTCCCTAATGCCCCTACTACTACTGGAATAACTTCAACATATTTCATTCTCCACATTCTTGCAATTTCATATTTCAGGTCGCAGTAATTGTTACACTTTTCTTCTTCTTCTTTCTTTTCAATACGTGTGTCAAGTGGGCATGCTGGGTAGATGAGAAGGCATTTCTTGTTTTTTTCTTAATTACAGTGATATCAGGTCTGTAGTGCTCTAGTGTCTTGTCGGTCTGTATGGGGAAATCCCATAAAATCTTGCAGTCTTCTGATTCCAGCACTTTCTCAGGCTTGTGTGTGTACCACTGATCAGACTTCCCAAATCCCCATTTCTAATAAAGCTTCCAGTGGATTACTTTTGCAACATCATCATGTCTCACCTGTTTATATTCTTTCTGTGCTAGTTTTTGGCATTCTGACACAATATGCGCCACTGTTTCATCTGCAGAACCACATACCCTACAAGTTAAATCAACATTCTCTTCATACACCGTTTTTCTCATATTCCTTGTACAAAGAGCCTTATCTTGTGCTGCTATAATTGTACTTTCTATTTCTTTCTTCAAATAGCCCTTTTTCAACCACTCCCATGATTTACTGCCTTTTATTTTTTCTATAACTTTTTGGAACTGGCCATGCAGTGCTTTACTCTCATATTCCTCTTGATGTTTCTTCTGTATATCCTCTTTGCTCCTCCCATACTTTTTGTTTTCAAGGGTACTACTGAGGCTTACTTCTTTCAACATTTTTTCCTCTGATGCACTTAGGTGCTTGTCAAGACTATTTACTTCTGCCTGCACACATTCTTCAGCTCCTATCAAGCCTCTCCCACCGTCACCTCTCTTCAAATATAGCCTATCAACATCTGCTTTGGGGTGGTGCGCACCATACATTGTCATCAGTTTTCTTGTTTTTCTGTCCAATTCTTCCAATTCATTCTTTGTCCACTTTATGATCCCGCCCCATATCTGACGCTTGAAACCGCTCTTGAATTGATGGCTGAAATTGTGTTTCCCCCGTTTAGCTTCGATTTCAGTATGTTTCTGACTCTTCTGATGTATTCTTTCGTCATTTGTTCTTTCATCTCATCATGTTTAATGCCATCCGCTTTCAAAATACCAAGATACTTATATCCACTTTCCTCAATATTTCTCATCATTGTATCATCTGGCATGCACAGGCCATCACTTTCAACTATCTTTCCTTTTTTCATGATTAACACGCCACATTTTGATAATCCAAACTCCATTTTGATGTCTTCTGAGAATATTCTTACTGTATTTACTAAACTGTCTATTTGATCCTCATTTTTTGCAAATAGTTTTAGATCATCCATGAACAGTAAGTGGTTGATTCTCTCGCCTGTCTTCTTGACTTCATAGGAAATGTTTGTCTTCCTCAGTATCAGTGTCAATGGGATCATTGTCATTACAAACAGGAGTGGGGATAGGCTATCCCCCTGAAAAATTCCTCGCTTTATTTTCACATTTCCAAGTCTATTTTGGCCCACATTCAGCTCTGTGTTCCAATGTTTCATTGATTCGCTTATGAAGGACCTGACATTCACTGCTACTCCAAACATATTCATACACTTCTCTATCCAACTATGGGGCACCATGTCATATGCTTTGCGATAGTCAATCCATGCAACAGCCAGTGATGTTAAGCGTATCTTACAATTTTTCACTATCACTTTATCAATGAGTAGTTGGTCTTTGTCCTTTGGCTTCCTTTTCTACATCCCTTTTGTTCCCAAGGTAATATGTTTGATTGCTCAAGAAGTTCATACAGTTCTTCCGCTAACATCCCTGTCAACAATTTCCACAACAGAGGTAAACATGCGATGGGCCTGAAATTTGCTACTGCATTTCCTTTCTCCAGTTCTTTCACACACAGTAATGTTTTCCCAGTGACCATCCATGACGGCAGGTTATTTTCTTGGAGACACCTTTCAAGTTGATGTGCTATACTACCATGCAAATTACTTAAATTCTTTATCCAATACCCCTGAACTCCATCAGACCCTGGGCTTTTCCAATTTGGCATCTTTCTCACCTGCTTCTTCAATTTCGTCACTTCAATGTGTATGTCATCTTGTACCCCTAGCCATGTCAACTCTTCCTCCACATATCTCAGCCACTCCGGATTTTCCTTATGTTTTACTGGTTTGTCCCATATTTCACTCCAAAAGTGAGTAATTTCCTCTGCATCAGGCACCACCGTTTGCTTTTCTACTCTGTCTTATTCCTCAAACAATTTCTTCTGATTTGATTCAAACAAGCGATTCTGTCTGTACTGCTCTGTCCTATTGTCATATCTTTCAAGCTTTGCCCCAGTTGCAACTAACCTCTGTTGTACTTCTTCATGGACCACATCAATACCTTTTTCTACTATGCGATATTTCCTTTCAAGCTTTGATATGGTACCCTCATTTTGCAACTCATTTCTTTTCATTCTATTTAACTGTCCTAAATCCTTGCGTAGAGCCTTCTGTTTTTCCAAAATTTTTCTCGTCCAATGTGGTGTCCTGCTTTCCTTTGGATTCATGATTTTGTGCCCCACCATCTCAGCAACAACATTACCTGCGGCCCATTAGACTGTGTTTGTTTCCGTTATTGATTCAGTTCTGATAAGAGCTATAACCTTGTTGACCTTCATTGTAGCTGCTTTTACCTTTCTTCTGTCATTGTCTCTGAGGTTTGGTGGGATCTTGTTTTTTTCTGATCTCATTCAATACTTTTCTTATCAACTCTTTTTCCTCTTCATCACACGCTCTTCTGACCAGACTATCATCGTCTTCTGGAAACACTCTGGTCCCTTCTCTTTCTTCCAGGGCCTCTTCTTCCTGCTGTTCACCATTTTGTCGCGTACTACTCTCCCCAGTGCATTCCTGATCAATATTAACTTGAATTTCCATTACATGCTGTCGTTCAATAACATTTCTTTGTGCAGCTTGCTCGTTTTCTCTTCCTTCTACATTGTTGGTACTATCACCAGTTTCTTCTTCATGACTGTCTCCGCATTTTCTTTCAATTTCCTCAATTTCTATGTCTGTCAGCCACTTGTTCACCTGAATTTGCCTGGCTTGATCTGCCAATCTTTGCTCAGTGACGGGAAAACCCCTATTCTCCCAAATTTTCCCCTTCGCTGTCGATACTCCTTTTTTGATGGCTCACTTTTTACCCGCATAAATTTACAATCTTTTTTTACCCCTTTTCCCCATTTCATCTTTGGTTTGCCCGCGTTGCTTGATGCCGCCCCTGCTGGAGCCGGATGGGGAATCCATGGGGGCGCGAAAACCTTCCACTGAAGGGTTCCAGTCCCGTTAACCCCGTTATTTTAAAATTTCCATGGTTTGACATTTTACTCAGTCTGAGGTTGTGTTTTTATGGTTTTCCCCCCAAACCCTGTTTTTATCGAGACACCGTCTCTAAAAGACTGTCTTACAAGACTTAAGGGCTCTTTTTTAACCCATGAGGCAAGGCTATACCCCGCCCGGGCCCAAAACCCATTTCGGACCACGGGTTTTTTTTTATTTTTATTATTTTTATTTTTTATTATTATTTTTATTATTTATTTTTTTATTGTTATTGTTTTTTTTTATTTTTTTTTTTTTTATATTTTATTATTATTAATTATCATTATTTATTTTTATTACTATTATTATTATTATTATTATTATTATTATAATGTTATTATCATTATTATTATCATCATTGTTTTTATTGTTGTTGTTGTTGTTTTTGTTATTATCATTAGTGTTATTATTACAATTGTTATTATTGTTCATGTTGTTGTTGTTGTCGTTGTTATTATTATTATTATTTTTATCATTATTATTATTATTATTGTTATCATTATTATTATCATTATAATAATAATAATAAAATAATAATAGAATTTAAGTATAAAATAATACTGATTATTATTTATTATTATTATTTTTATAATGATAATAATTATATTATTTTTATTTTATTTTTTGTTGTTGTTTTTTGTTTTGTTTTTCTTCTTCTTTTTTTTCTTCTTCTTGTTCTCGTCATTATTATTATTGGTATTATTATTGTTGTTTTCCCTGTTATTTTGATTTTTAAGTACACATTATTATTACTATTCTATTATTTTATTATCATTATTAATTTTTTTGTTATTATTATCATATTGGTATTATTATTATTATTATCACTATTACATTTTATTTTATTTCATTATTTTTTTTATTATATTTTATTATTATTATTTTATTTTTATATTTTTTTTATTTTTTTATTTTTTGTTTTTATCATATCATCATTATTTTTATTTTTTTTTTATACTAATTGTTATTGTTATTTTTATCATTATTATTATTATTGTTATTATTATCATTATTTATTATTATAAATATCATCATTATTGTTATTATTATCATTTTTAAAATTTTTTATTTTTATTTTTTTTTTTTTTTTTTACATTATATTTTCATTATTATTTTAATAATTTTTTTATTTTGTTATTTTTTTTATAATAATAATAATAATAAAAATTATTATTATTATTTTTATTATTATTAATTTTTTATTTTTGTTTTCATTGTTATTTTTATTATAATATAAAATAATAGAAAAAAATAATATATAATAATAATAATAATAATAATAATAATAATAATAATATTACTACTATTAATAATAATGATAATGGTATTGTTAATATTTACAACAATAATTAATATCAATATTATAATAATAATAACAATGATAATTATAATAATAATAATTATTATTATTATTATTATTATTATTTATTTTTTTTTTTTTTATTATAACAATAATAGTAATAATGATTATAATTGTTATCATAATTACAATAGTAATAATAACAATGATAATTATAATAATAAAAATAAAAATTTAATGATAGAAATAATGGTAGTGATAATTATGATAATGATAATAGAAAAATT
Organism: Penaeus monodon; assembly: GCF_015228065.2. Taxonomy (NCBI): domain Eukaryota; kingdom Metazoa; phylum Arthropoda; class Malacostraca; order Decapoda; family Penaeidae; genus Penaeus; species Penaeus monodon. The sequence goes on along the minus strand of NC_051388.1, from coordinate 23,492,339 downwards.
ATGACAATATTAATTATTATTATCATTACTATTAACATTATCATTATAATAATAATGATAATTATGATATATGTGTTAATATTAATAGTTACGAATATGATGGTAGTAATAGTAAAGATAATGACTATAATAATGTTAGTGAAAAAAACAATGATAATAACAACATCAAAATAATAATAATAACAACAATAATGACAATAAGAATGAAAACAATGATAATAACAATGATAATAGTAATGATAATAATAATAATAATAATAATAATAATAATAATAACAATATCATTGATAATAACACTAATGACAATAATAATAATCATTATTAATAGCATTAATATCATTATTGATATTAACTATAGTACTGATATTAACAATAGTATTGATAATAATATTGATGATAATGATAATGATAATAGTGCCAACAACAACAACAACAACAGTAACAATAATGATAAGAATGATAGTAATAATAATAATAATAATAATAATAATAATAATGATAATGATAACAATAATATTATTTGATATAATGAAATGATAATGTTGAAATGGTTATGATAAATAATGATAATAACGATGATAATGATAATGATAACGTTATTAATAATAATAATAATAATAATAATAATAATAATAATAATGATAATAATAATAATATTAATAATAAAATAATAGTAATGATAATAATAAACACTGGGTTACAAAAAAATATTATTTGTAAGTTGTCTTAGTTTTTTCAACTGATTTAGAGCAAATCTGTATCGCTGGATCCAAAAAGGCCATCCATTTTCCCCGATCAGGTCAAGTTTTTCAACTAAGTGAATATAGGAAAAATCTTTTTTTTTTACGAAGTGGAATACATTAGAGCGGCATTTTTGTTTTATTTGTGTTACTTATACATCCGATATATATTTTTTTTATTTTGTTTTCTCACCCAATTTATAATTATCGACATGATGCAAACATTGATCGGTATCTGTATTGACATCAACATTGCATTACATTGGTAACTATTACAATATCTACTGATCAATGCTGAACATCAATCAGAATTGATCAGTTGATCAGTAGACAGGATACTAATAAAGACAGATGCATGAAAACGAGATGTTTTGTCATCATTCATTATTCAGTGCTGACACTTCCGTTTCTTTGAGCTCCTCGAATGTGCAGCGGCAGGGATGTCTCTCTTCAAAGTCCAACAGTAATCGGCCATCATGACTGCATCCCACCGTCACTGATACCTGGTCTCCATCTCCTTCATGTCTTGATGAAATCTCTCTTCCTTCTCGTTGCTCATTGATCCCAGATTCTCAGGAAACCGATATATGTGTGAGAATATGCAGTTCATTTTGATGCTCATGTTGCATCCCAGGTTTTTGAAGGCAGTGACGAGTTCTGCGTAGTTGCTGGCCTTGTTGTTGCCAAGGAAGTTCTTTGCCTTCCACGCTTCCAGTTCGACTTTATTCACTGAGTTTTCAAACTCTGGATCTCTGGTGAGCTGACGTAGTTGAGGTCCGTCAAATATGCCAGCTTTCAATTTCTCCATGGTCACTCCTGGAAAAGCATGGCACAGGTGAGTGAAGCAGCCACCATCCTTGTCCAGGGCTTGGTGAACTGTTTCATCAAGCCAAGCTTAATGTGCAGGGTGGGAAGAGTATCCTGTCTCTGTCCACCAGAGGGGCGTTGATGACGTTTCTTAGATCTGCTAGGCTCCATTCCTCCCGCCAGAGACCACTCCTTTTTCGTGTAATGCTGAGCTCGGTCCCTACTATCCCACATGCACAGAAAGCACGGGTACTTGATGAAACCGGACTGTTGTCCCAACAAAAGTTCGCCATCTTCAGGTCAACACAGATCATCCACTCATGCTGACAATAACGAATTTTCTCCAGCAGATACTTCACCGCTTCATACTTCTCCTTCAGTGTAGTCGAGTGAGCCAGCGGTATAGAGGCAAACTGGTTGCCGTTGTGCACCAGAACGGCTTTCAGCGATCTCTTGCTGCTGTCAATAAACAGTCTCCATTCTATAGGTTGGTACTGTGGCATCCAAGATTCTGCAGAAGCTGTGAAACATCTGTACAGTACACCAAGTCTTTCTCTTCAGACCAAAAACGAAGGTATTTTTGATGTCTGTTGCGGTAGAAAGTGATGCGAGTACTGTCAGAAAGAAGGTTTTTTTCTTTCAATCTTGATGCCAACAATTCGGCGGATGACTTTGGCAAGTTGAGGTCACGGACAAGATCATTTAGCTCCTTCTGGGAAAAGGGATGCGGAGCGTCATCGCATCATCGCTAGGAACTACTACTTCTAATTATTATTATGAAATAATAATTTAGGATAAACAGAAATATTGTTTAATAATATTGATAATTATAATAAGGTAATACTAATGGGAATTACAATATTAGTAATGATTATAATAATTATGGTGAAAATAATAATAAAAAT
>NC_051388.1:23425617-23428117 GCF_015228065.2 Penaeus monodon | reverse complement strand
TGATGATGATGATGATGATGATGATGATGATGATGATGATGATGATGATGATGATGATGATGATGATAATGATAATAATAATAATAATAATAATAATAATAATAACATCAATAATAATATAACAACAAAACAACAGCAATAACAACTGCTGCCTGTGTATCGCATAGAAGACTGGGCTGCAACTGAAGCAGTCAAGCCGTGCATCGACAAATCATATTTTCTCCTTGATGCTTACATTAGCGTGTCTTTTTACGATTTGAGTCCGTTACACTTTTTATAAGAAACAGTGTTATTTTTTCAGCAATGGCAACATGATACTGAAAGAGGGCATTTGTTTATCTCTTTGATAACCTAATATGTGAAGTCTTATTTTCTTCAAGTTGGCAAGAGTTGCTTCTGTAGTTATATCTCTTGCAGGGAAAGTTCCGCATGCAAACTGGGGAGCGATAATAGACTTAGGAAAGATAACACTGGGGAACAATTTGAAAACAATTTTTTGTTGAGTTGGATTTTTGAGCTTATCTAACCTAAAATTGGCATGCTGATTCCAAAGCTGTAGTTAGTGTTTTTTTTCTATCTCGTCAAGTTTTCTCTCCACAGCTCACTGTTTATATGTAGTAAAACTGGCCAGGCTATTACGATTTGACTTATCTAGAGCTTTGTGGCCACTTGTTTGTGACACAATTGAGATAATGGAGTGAGAGTTGTGTGCAGCTCCAATACGTTGTTACGGTCGATATCTGCAAACAGTTTCGGATCATGGCTACTTCTGGTACGTCTCATCGTAAATACCTAAACAACCCCGATTCGTTCTGCTATATATGTGGTAGTTTCACCATTCCAAGTCAGAGGGCAAATATCATCGTATTTGTCAAACAAGCATATTTCGCGTATTTCAAAGTGAAGTTCGGTGATCAAGACAAGCCATGGGCCCCTCACAAAGTGTGCAAGCAGTGTGCCGAGAGTTTACGGATGTGGACCAAAGGAACACGTGAAAGGATGCCATTTTTTATCCCGATGGTTTGGCGACAGCAAAAAAATCATTCCACTGTTATTTTTGTGAAAACATTAGGATTTAACAAGAAGAATAAAAGTAAAAGAGAATATCCTAATATACCGTCACCTGTAAGACCAATGCTTCATTCAGCTGACATTCCAGTGCCAGTTTTCGAACAACTACCTCCATTAGAAGATCTGAGTGATGTTGAAGAACGCAGTGAAAGCAATGATGCAGATTTTGACATTCACGAGGATCCAGTCTGTAGGGGATTTGATCAGCACGAGTTGAATGATTTAGCAGGTGATTTGGGCCTATCAAAAAAAGCTTCAAAATACTAGCATCAAGAATGAAAGAGAAAAACTTACTTGAACAAGGAGTGACGGTATCATACTTTCGAACCCGTAAAAGTAGCTTTCTGCAGTACTTTCGAAATGACAGTGGCTTTGTGTTTTGCCATGACATCCCTGGTTTACTGAAGGAATTAGGGCTTTCAAGTTACAATCAAAATAAATGGCGAATGTTCATTGATAGCTCAAAGCTGAGCTTAAAGTGTGTCCTTCTACACAATTGCAATCTGTTTGGCGCGGTCCCTATTGGGCATTGGGTCTGTCTTCGGGAAGAATATGGAGATGTAAATAGAGTTATTGAGATATTGGAATATGATAAACACCTTAAAATGGCGTCCTTGCTTCTTGGTCAGCATCGTGGATATATGATGTATCCCTGCTTTCTCTGTATGTGGGATAGCAGAGCTCGAGAGAGGCATTGGGTTGAGACGAATTGGCCTCCGAGATCTGATCTTCAACCTGGAGATCCTAACATTTTACATGAGCCACTTGTTGAGAGGAAGAAAATGATATTCCCACTTCTGCACGTAAAACTAGGTCTCATGAAACAATTTGTAAAAGAATTATTAACTGATGGCGACTGTTTGAAGTACATCATCTCAGCATTTCCTGGACTGTCAATTGAAAAAATCAAGGCCGGCGTGTAATGATGGTCCACAAATCCGACAGCTCATCAAAGATGAACAGTTCACTGATACTATGTCAGTCCTTGAAAAGAATGCTTGGCTATCATTCAAAGACGGCGTCAAGAACTTTCTTGGAAATTCACGTGCAAGTAATTACACAGAAATTGTTCAGAAACTATTAGAGAGATACAAATCGCTTGGTTGCAACATGAGTATTAAATTACATTTTTTGCATTGCCATCTTGCTAACTTTCCGGAAAATCTTGGTGCTGTTAGCGACGAGCAAGGTGAACGATTTCACCAAGGTTTGAAGGTTATGGAAGAACGTTATCAGGGTAGATGGGATGTCCATGTGATGGCTGACTATTGTCGGAGCATCAAAGTCCTGAAGTTGAACACTCTAGAAAAGCTATAAGCGTAAATTTTTGCCTTAACATGTACACAATTATAGCCTTAACCTTTGTAAAAGCGTGATAATGTTGATTAAATATTCTATTCATGCCTATTTCTTCCATTTTTCATTGTAT
>NC_051388.1:23410617-23413117 GCF_015228065.2 Penaeus monodon | reverse complement strand
GTGTGTGTGTGTGTGTGTGTGTGTTTGTGTTGAAACACTTCCCGTCGCCCATTCCCGCCTTCTCTACCACCACCCAAAAAGCCGGGCGATAACGAGCGTGAAGGAGCAATGCAAGTAGATATACGCCTGAAATGTTTTGATTAACAGAAAAGAATCGTTACTTCACAACCAAGTATTCGTACAAGAAATATCTTGCACCACCTTGTAGACTATCAAAAGTGTCATGGTGAGTTGCCCTCAGTTTAACCCTGTCCCCGTGAGCAATCGTTTACTGAATAATTTCACGTTGTAATCAATGCAGTCGATTGCAAGACCGATTACACAACTAATTGTTATCATTATAATGATTATTAATATTACAAATTATTATTTCTTACTATTTGTACTACCATTAGAATAATTATCATACATAAATATCGGCATTGCAATTATTATCCTTATCTATATCACTTTCCTATGAGTATTACTACACTGCAAAATATCAACAATTACCATTCTTATCAGTTTCTCCTAAAAATTTCCTCTTGTTTCTAAATGTAACCAGAAAACTTTTTAGCAGCATTCCTCTGCAGTATATTGTCCTCGTGTCTTTATTGCCTCTCCACGTATGCTTTTGAGCCTGATTGCACCTGCGTTTCTAGAACAAAAAGCCTCTCTTGCAATAGGAGCTCTGCCGGAAACGTTCTTCTATATACATTTCTTTTGGTTGTTGTTTGGTTTTACTTCGTCACGGTTTTAGATGAAATAAATATTCACCGAGATAAAAAGGAAAACAACAACAACATCGTCCTCCACACCTTGGTAGTAAATTCGGTCGACTGCTGGATCTCATATCAAATGCCATCATACAATCCGAAAGATCTCGTTCCAGAAATACCAAAACCTGCTAGTTGGGTAGTTTGTTTGTTATTGATTTTTTTTATTAATTGTTATTATTATTATTATTATTATTATTATTATTATTATTATTATTGTATATCAGAATGGAAAATCAGAACAGAATGGGGTGGGAGGAAGGTTCAAGAAGAACTGAGGAGCAGAATGTGGAAATGTATTATGTAGTACGAAAGTTATACGTTCTTATTTATTTCTTTTTTATCATTCTATATATTTTAATTAAGCACTTGTTAAAGTAGTATCACCTATAATAATAAAAATAATTTTGATAGATATGGAAAATGTACAGACATGTTAAAAAAAGGAAGAAAAGGGGAGTAGATAACATACATCCATCATCCATTTACGATCAGCAATACCTGAAAAGCTCAGATCTTGAAAAGAACACCGAAACAGCTGAAAGAACTTGATTTGACACACCCCATGTACACACTAAGCTTCAAACATGCCATATACATTTGCAGTCAACTCGCATACACACACGGTAACAAGTGAATTTCCAAAGAAACGACTGTTATATCTGTCAGTATCTTTCACGATATGTCATAAGACACTAATGACCTTAGATGTTAACGCGGCAGATAATTTAATTGATCACTCAACACACACACACACACACACACACACACACACACACACACACACACACACACACACACACACACACACACACACACACACACACACACACACACACACTTATGTATATAACGGTATATTGCCAGTTCATTTAGATGCATGTATAATGACATTAAACCTAATCATTCAAGATTTATAAACGCTGGATCATCAAGATATCCTTTCAATAGTAAAGGAAACAGAAAACGTAAGACCTTCCTGAGTGCAGGTCTTGATTCAGGCAGCCTTTTCAGTGCTGGACCGATGCCAAGCTTCCAAATATTTACTCAACATCCGATGGCAAGCTTTCCCTAAGGGCTAACACTGTAAATCACGTTTTATTGCTGTTATATACATCTATGGATGGGTATAACAACAGTCCCTTGGAAGTTTCACAAAGCAGAATAATGGAATGTTGACAAAATATGCCACATGAAGACTGTTTCTTATGAATCATGTTGACAGCAGTGTTGAAGTTAATACAGGGAATATTCTACTTCTAAATATCGATTTTAGAATATGTTTGCAAGACACTTTACATTATCATGCAGTTAAAGCACACACACAAACACACATTATCATTGTCATTAACTATCGACTAGGAAGGAAAGTTGAGCTTTGACTTAAAATTGTAATAACTATTGTAAATCTTGTTCAAGACAAGAAAATTACACATTTGGCCCACTGAAAGCTATTATGCACAAAATTTGAAGAGGGATGTTTTGGTGGATGTATTTATATATATATATATATATATATATATATATATATATATATATATATATATGTATATATATATATATATATATATATATATATATATACATACATATATATACATGTGTATGTATATATATGCATATATAAATATATACATGTGTATGTATATATATGGATATATAAATATATATGTATGTGTGTGTATATATATACACATATGAATGTATACACACATACACACATACACACAAACACACCCACACAC
>NC_051388.1:23390617-23395617 GCF_015228065.2 Penaeus monodon | reverse complement strand
AACTTATTATTGAAGTATCCCCAACGTTTGAAATACGCGGTCCTGTTAATGCCCCTACACGACAACATGCCACCCTGACTGTTGTATATCTTTTTTTCTATCATGGATTGATTAGCTAGAAAAATACGATGTACAGCACATGATTTTTCCTCTTTCCTCTTAATGTCAATTTTTTATTCGTGTATCATAGTTTCCGATGGGATTGGGTTATATGGGCAAATAGGTATCCACAGAGAACAGATAAATATAGGATTGGGATACATTGAATGAGTACGGAAAAAAAATTTATATTTGTTCTTTTGTGTTCATCTAATATTATGAATCAGATATATGTTTTGTATTTCTTCTAAACAACGGTCGGTACAGCAAAAACGGAGTTTTGTTTGGCAATAGTTTCATTACTAGGAAGTGTTCCCGGTAATATTAGATTCAAACTTCATTGCAGATGAATTTCATATTTATTGTAGTTGCTAGTAACTCACAGAAACCTTTAATGGCACTGTTAGTTTTTTTCATCATATAAATAGCCTTTGGCATTATAAATTCTCTTACAGATGTATGCTGTATAATCCAATATGTAATATTATTTTAGCTAAGGATGATTTCTTAATATCTTTACTTCATATATATTTTATTTGTGAGTCTGTTATCCCTTACCACCAATAATTGTTTTTGTGAATAGAGAAGAAGGCATAATACTTGTAGAAATAATCATAATGATGGTAATACTGATGACAGTTATGATAATGACACAGATGATGATAATAATACTAATAGATATAACAGTGATATTGATAATAATAATCATTATCATTATAATTAATATTATCATTAATATCATCATGATCATCACTGTTATTGCTAAGAATAATATATCAAAAAAATGTTAAGATATTACAAAAAAAGTCAATAAATATAAGTCAAAAATAGACAACAACAACAGTAATTATTATATCAATAGTGCATAAGGGACAATTTCTCTATTTTTTGTGATATTCTTCATCTCAAATCAGAAATGCGGTTATATAAATACTATTGCACTATGAACTTCAAACTTCCAAAGGGCAATTTAAAAATGTTCTGCTAATGAAATTAAATGAAACTCTGAAGATCAGATTAAATAGAAAAATTGCAAATATCAATGCAAAAGGTCAAAGAATGCTTAAAACATACTAACAGCATATGATACACACACAACACGCACTACACACCAGACTCAACAGCACTACACCACTCCACACCACACACCACAGAGGAGACACACAAACACACAACACACACACACACACAAGCACACACATACAACACACACACACACCACGACACACACTATAATATGTGTATAATTCTATTTCTGTTACAGTATGTGGATATCTATTTTTTTACCAGTGGACCACGTGGCTGTTTTTCCACGTGGATCCATGTCCCAAATAGAACCACCCTCTCAGCTGAGGGCGGAGGTCAATGGCCGAGCCATATAATATGTGGGATATTCATTTTCTGTTACAGGATGTGGATAATTCTCTTCGGTACCAGTGGACCACGTGGCTGTTTTTCCACGTGGATCCAAATGGTTCCCATAGACCCAACCCGCTCAGCGAGGGCGGAGGTCACATTTTATATCTGACCTCGTTTTGACGCGGGAGTTCGTGCTAGAGGCTACCACCGCACTAAGGTCAGCTCCGCCCTCTCTCCGGGCAGCTGACGTCGTGACCTCCGGCGGCCCTATAACCCGTATAACTACTATGTCCGTGTTCTTATACTTCGTGGTGTCAGCTCATCAAATAAAGAGTCAAAGCCGTTACAAGTATAACTACCCTCTGTTCACCATTGTACTAAGGAGGAGAGCCTTTTCACACCACTCCACACATACCACTACACACACACACACACACACACACACCACACACAACCCACCACAACATACCCACATACATATATATATATTATATATATAATATATATATATCTATATTATATATATATATATATATATATATATATATTTACATATATATATAATATATATAATATATATATATATATATATATATATATCTTATCTATATGTGTGTGTGGTGTGTGTGTGTGTGTGGTGTGGTGTGGTGTGTGTGTGTGTGTGTGGTGTGTGTGGTGTGTGTGAGTATATTATAATATATATATATATATTATATATATATGTATATATATATATATATATATATATATATTACATATACACACATTAGTGTATATATATAAATATATATGTATCTATATATGTATTATATATTATAATATATATATAGATATATATATATATATATATATTTTTTTTTTTAACGTAGGTTCATGTCTGAGCCGCCGTGGTACAGCGATGCTACTTAATTGTAGTTTTCATGTTGTGATGTTTCTTGGAGTGACGTACGTGGTAGGGTCCTCAGTTCCTTCCACGGAGAGTGCTGTAACGATGGCCGATGACGGTAGAGTTCGAGACAAGTCGCTGTCTGGCACTCATGAGAAATCTTGGGTAGCGCAAGGTGAGACGACCTCTTACTTGTTTGTTGAGATAAGTTGTATGAGAGGATGGGTACAACTGACGGACAAGAGGTTCAGTCAGGTCAGCGTGCTGTAGGCTGTCTCAATGTCGCTCGCAGGCGACCCTCTTTTATACAGATTGAATTAGGAAACTCACAGGGGTTTGCGATGTACTAGGAGTATGAGGATAGGATGTGATTGTGTAAACGGGACGGCGTCGCGAGGCGAAGGCCTGCGGATGTCGCGTCCCGTTGTCATGTCTAGCAAAGGTGTGGTAGTAGAGCTGTGTTATTGTATTTTAATATATTATATCTAGTGTGAGGTGGAAAATAGGCCTATGTGAACTAGGTATTACAATCGCTCGTCACTCTACCGCGGCGGTCCCGCCGCAGAGGATCAGAGAGTGCAAAGGCGCTCTAGCTTACATTACAACCTAAGCATAAAATATCCTAACTCTCAAAAAATAAGTAAAACAGTACACATGAAATACAACAATCCATACGGATAACATTAAGTGCATAATAGTAACATCAAGAAGGTACACAATGTAGAAGCTTATAAATCAGAGAACTGCATAACATACTGTATAAATCCGTATTCATATAAAAATATCGTGAGCATTCATGTGACTCACGAAACAGCAAATGACAAATACGCACAACTATCATGAATAAGTAATATATATATATACATCGTAGAAATACAATCTAACAGTAACAAAGATATACTCGGAATACAATAAAAGAAGATGTACAAGATGAATAGCCGTGTTTAGCCAGTGCAATGTGAGGGGATATACAAGGCTAAGCGCTGACGCGCCTGCGTCACCAGTGGCCTGACAGGGAGGTTTAGCCGGAGGTCGGCGAAGCAGGGGGAATGACGTGTGTATGGTAAGTGACAATGATGAATGGCGTAAAGTAAGCTGCGGGATTCAATTCCGGCAAAAACGCGGGGGATGAACGCCCACGGCCTAAAAGATCAGTATGGTTTTTGCCTGTTGCCCCCACCACAGTGATGCTTAACTGCGTGTCGCTGAAGAAGTATATAAATGTGTGTCGGAAGGGTCGCGAAAGGGGCAGCCCCCGTGACATTTAGTTTGATCAACAGGCGGACGGTGAACGTTCCTGCCGTGATCAGAGCCATATTGGCAAGAGGTGGAAATATGGTCGTATCGGGGACAGCACTTCGAAACAGACTCGCAAACTGGCAAGACACGGGGACAGGAGGTAAGCATATCAGATGAGAGAGCGAGAGCTATGTAGGAAGTCCTCAGCTGCTGCGTGCCCGGTGCTGAGCTTCGTCTCAGGCTTCGAACAAAAAACCCTAACTGGAGTGGAGGCATCACGGGCCTCGTGTTTTGCGAGCCGAGTGCTGATGGAAAACCGTCCTCAGTAAGGCTTTGAAAACACCCACAGAAATGTAGGCGTCACGGGCCTCTGTGTTTGCGAGCGAGTGCTGAGGGAAACCGTCCCTCAAGGCTTGAAACAACCACAGCAAATGGAGGCGTCACGGGCCTCGTATTTGCTAGCGAGTGCTGAGGGAAAACCGGTCCTCAGTGCTTTGAACAACCACAGAAATGGGGCGTCCACGGGCCTCGTGTTTGGCTGAGCGAGTGCTGAGGAAAACCGTCCCAGCTTTGAAAAACCCAGGAGGAGGCGTCCACGGGCCTCGTATTTTGCGAGCGAGTGCTGAGGGAACAACCGTCCTCAGGCTTTACAAAAACAACGGGGCAGCAACATACGGCAACCTGAGCCGCGGGCTGAGACGAAGGAGTGGCTGGCTTGGCAGCGGGCATGTTACGATCCCTGAAAGATTGACAATGTTACTGGGCGCGTATGGTGCAGCAAAAACCGCCACGAGACCAGCGAAAGACATCTTGCTCTACGGGGGGAATTGATATACATATACAACACACTAGCAACGGCAACTTGTCTGTGAGAACCTGAAACGTGGCGAATTAAAAAAGGGAAAACTAAGGAGTTTCCTGTACGATATGGACGTCCGACACGGCGAAAGACGCAAGATACAAATACATGTAAACCTGAGAGGATTACCATGAAAAGGTAACACATATCCTGACCAGTCTCAGTGTCAATATGCTGAGTTTCGTCAAAGTCTCTGTGGCGTTTGTTTCTGAGACAGGGAAAATTCCAAGTCTCCGTGTTTGTGGGAAAGTCTGATGTTCAGTGTCAGTAAGTATTGAAGTGGTACAGTGTTCAATCGAGAGCATATCAAGTAATAAGTTACCAGAACTTGTTTGCTGCTGTTTGGGGGAAGGTCCAGACAAAGCGGGGGGAGAGGGAAACAGGACAGGGAAAACACGGAGGGAGGTGGGTGAGGAAATGTGGTTTCACTCGTGGGTTCGTGCGTTTGTTTTAACATTTTTCGGTTTTCCTGTGTTTTTCTGTGAAAGTGCACAGTCAAGATGTAGAATATGATTTAAGGAATTAGTTATGGAGTGTTAGGAATAGAATAGTGAAAAA
>NC_051388.1:23375617-23383117 GCF_015228065.2 Penaeus monodon | reverse complement strand
AGCGTCGTTTCATCACGAAGCACTCTGCTTTCTGTGCATGTGGATAGTAGGACCCGAGCGTCAGCATTACACGAAAAGGAGTGGTCTCTGCGGGAGGACTGGAGCCTAGCAATCAAAGAACGTCATCAACGCCCTCTGGTGACAGGAACAGGATGCTCTTTTCCCACACCCTGCACATTAAGCTTGGCTTGATGAACGTTCACCAAAGAACCTGGCCATGATGGTGGCTGCTTCACTCACCTGTGCCAAGCTTTTCGGAGTGACCATGGAAAATTGGAAAGCTGCATATTTGACGGAACTCAACTACGTTCAGCTCATCAAGATCCGTTTGAAAACTCAATGATAAAGTCGACTGGAAAAGCGTGGAAGGCCAGCAACTACGCGAACCGTCACCAAAATGCTGACTGCCTTCAAAAACCTGGGAGGCAACATGAGCATCAAAATGCACTACATATTCTCACACATATATCGGTTTCCTGAGAATCTTGGATCAAGAGCGACGAGCAAGGGGAGAGAGAATTTCATCTAGACTGAATGAGATGGAGACCAGTAATCATGTGACGGGTGGGATGCCGTCTATGATGGCCGAATTACGGTTTGGACTCTGAGAGAGACATCCCTGCTGCTCATCTATTCCGAGGAGCTTCAAAAAAACGGAAGTTTCAGTACTGAATGCTCAATGAGGACCAAACATCTGTTTTTCATGCATTTGTCTTTATTAGTGTCCTGTCCTACTGATCAACTGATCCAATTCTGATCGATTGTTCAAGCATTGAGCAGTAGATATTGTAATAGTTTACCAAGATACTGCATGTTTGATGTCACTACAGATACCGATCAATGTCTGCAACAATGTGATAATTATAATTGGGGTGAGAAAACAAAATAAAAAATAGATCGGATGTATAAGTAACCAAATAAAACAAAATGACGCTCTAATGTATTCCACTTCGCAAAAAAAAAAAAAAAAGATTTTTCCTATAATTCACTTAGTTAAAAACTTGACCTGATCGGGGAAATGATGGCAATTTTGGATTCAGCGATGCAGATTTGCTCTAAATCAGTTGAAAAACTAACGACAACTTAAAAAATATTTTTTTGTAACCCAGTGGAATGATAATGACAATGATAATGATAATGAATGTTAATGATAAATGATAATGATGATAATGATGATAATGATTATAAAATGATCATGATCATGATTATGATTATTGATAATACATTTGTGATTGGGGGGGCAATTATAATCAATAATCATATGAAAAACGCTAATAATTATTATAATAACATATAACAACAACATAATAATAATGAGATATTATAATAATAATAATCATAATAATAATAATAATAATAAGCTAATAAATCAATATTAATATCATAATGATAATAATACACAATACCAATAATAATAATAATAATATATAATAATAATAATAATAATCATGATAATTCATCAATAATATGATGTTATGATGAGTGATGATGATGAGGATATGATGATGATGATGATATGATGATGATGATATGATGGATGATGATGATGATGAGATGATGATGATTGATGAGATTATGATGTGGTGATGATGGATGATGCTGATTAATAATAATTCCCTTACACAGAAAAAGAGTTACAAAGTACAATGCACACTCACGGCACGGAATCCAGGCGTTGAAGACATCGCAAGAGCGAAGGTTGAGGTCCAGAGGCAATGGTCGAGGTAAAGGTCCCTTAAGTACTACATCTTTATTACCTGCTCGAGCAAATATTTGGCTCGAGAAAACCAATATCTGAATGCAATCACTAGAGTAATCAACCGAGGAGACGTTCTGGAATCTATTTCGGTTACCAGTGGACCACGTGGCTGTTTTCCACGTGGATCCAAATGTCCCAAATAAGAACCACCCGCTCAGCGAGGGCGGAGGTCAGTGGCCGAGCAATATAATATGTGGATAATTCTATTTCTGTTACAGGATGTGGATAATTCTCTTTCGGTTACCAGTGGACCACGTGGCTGTTTTCCACGTGGATCCAAATGTCCCAAATAAGAACCACCCGCTCAGCGAGGGCGGAGGTCACATTTTATATCTGACCTCGTTTGACCGGGAGTTCGTGCTAAGCTACCACCGCACTAAGGTCAGCTCCGCCCTCTCTCCGGGCAGCTGACCGTGACCTCCGCGCGGCCCTATAACCCGTATAACTAAACATGTCGTGTTCTTATACTTCGTGTGTCAACTCTCAGAAATAAAGAGTCAAGCCGTTAACAAGTATAACTACCCTCTGTTCACCATTGTACTAAGGAGGAGAGCCTTTTACACACACACTCCACACATACACACACACACACACACACACACACACACACACACACACACACACACACACATACACACATACATATATATAATATATATATATATATATATATATATAATATATATACATATATATATATATATATATATATATATATATAATAATATATATATATATATATATATATATATATATATAATATATATATATATATATATTATATATATATATATATATATATATATATATATATATGTAGTGTGTGTGTGTGTGTGTGTGTGTGTGTGTGTGTGTGTGTGTGTGTGTGTGTGTGTGTGTGTGTGTGTGCGTGAGTATATATATATATATATATATACATATACACACATTAGTGTATATATATAAATATATATGTATATATATGTATATATATATATTATATATATATATATATATATATATATATATATATATCTTCTTTTAACGGTAGGTTCATGTCTGAGCCGCCGTGGTCACAGCATGATACTTAATTGTAGTTTTCATGTTGTGATGTTCTTGGAGTGAGTACGTGGTAGGGTCCTCAGTTCCTTTCCACGGAGAGTGCCTGTAACGATGGCCGATGAGCGGTAGAGTGCAGACAAGTCGCGTCTGGCACTATGAGGAAATCTTGGGTAGCGGCAAAGGTGAGACAGACCTCTTACTTGTTTGTTGAGATATATTGTAATGAGAGGATGGTACAACTGACGGACAGAGGTTCAGTCAGGTCAGCGTGCTGTAGGCTGTCTCACTGTCGCTCGCAGGCGACCCTCTTTTATACAGATTGAATTAGGAAACTCACAGGGGTTGCGATGTACTAGGAAGTATGGAGGAGAGGATGTGATTGTGTAAACGGGACGGCGTCGCGAGGCGGAAGGCCTGCGGATGTCGCGTCCGTTGTCATGTCTAGCAAAGGTGTGGTATGTAGAGGCTAGTGTTATTGTATTAAATATATATATCTAGTGTGAGGTGAAATAGGCCATATGTGAACTAGGTATTACATCGCTCGGTCACGCTACCGCGGCGGTCCCCGCCGCAGAGGAGTCAGAGAAAGTGAAAAGGCGCATCTAGCTAAACATTACAACCTAAGCATAAAATATCCTACTCTCAAAAAATAGTAAACAGTACACATGAAATACAACAATCCATACGGATAACATTAAGTGCATATTGTAACATCAAGAATTTACACTATGTAGAAGCTTAATAAATCATACGAAATAGCAATAACATACAATGTATAAAATCAGTATATCATATAAAATATCGTGAACATTCATGTGACTCACGAAACAGAAAATGACAAATAAGCACAACTAATCATGAATAAGTAATATATATATATAGCAGCGTAGAAATACAATCTAACAGTAACAAAGATATACGTTGGAATACAATAAAAGAAGATGTACAAGATGAATAGCCGGGTTTAGCCAGTGACAATGTGAGGGAATATACAAGGCTAAGCGCTGACGGCGCCTGCGTCACCAGTGCTGACAGGGAGGTTTAGCGAGGTCGGCGAGAGCAAGGGGGAAGACGGTGTGTATGAGTAGTGAAAATGAGGATATGGGCGTAAAGTAATGAGGCGGGAGTCAAGTCGGCAAAAACGCGGGAGGATGAACGCACCAACGGCTACAAGATCAGTATGGTTGCTGTTACAGGTGATGCTTAACTGCGTGTCGCTGAAGAAGTATAATAAATGTGTGTCGGGAAGGGTGAGCAGAAAGGGGGCAGCCCCCGTGACATTTAGTTGATCAAACATGCAGGACGCGTGAACGTTCCTGCCCGTGATCAGAGCCATATGGCAAGAGGAGTGGAAATATGGTCGTTCGGGGACTAGAACGTCGAAACAGACTCGCAAACTGGACAAGACACGGGGACAGGAGGTAAGCATATCAGATGAGAGAGAGAGAGCTATGTAGGAAAGTCATCAGCTGCGTGCGTGCCCGTGCTGAGGCATATCGTCCTCAGGCTTCGAAACAACTACTGGAGTGGAGGCATCACGGGCCTCGTGTTTGCGAGCGAGTGCTGAGGGAAAACCGTCCTCAGGCTTTGAAACAACCACAGAAATGGAGGCGTCACGGGCCTCGTGTTTGCGAGCGAGTGCTGAGGGAAACCGTCCTCAGGCTTTGAAACAACCACAGAAATGGAGGCGTCACGGGCCTCGTGTTTGCGAGCGAGTGCTGAGGGAAAACCGTCCTCAGGCTTTGAAACAACCACAGAAATGGAGGCGTCACGGGCCTCGTGTTTGCGAGCGAGTGCTGAGGGAAAACCGTCCTCAGGCTTTGAAACAACCACAGGAATGGAGGCGTCACGGGCCTCGTATTTGCGAGCGAGTGCTGAGGGAAAACCGTCCTCAGGCTTTACAAAAACAACGGGGCACAACAGTACGGCAACCTGAGCCGCGGGCTGAGACGAAGGCGTGGCTGGCTTGGCAGCGGGCACGTACGATTCCTGAAAGATGACAATGTTACTGGGCGCGTATGGCAGCAAAAACGCCACGGAGACAAAGCGAAAGACATCTTGCTCTACCGGGGGGAATGAGATCATATACAAACACACTAAGCACGGCAATCTTGTCCTGTGAGAACCTGCAACGGGCGAATTAAAAGACGAGGAGGTTTTCCTGTACGATATGGACGTCGACAACGGCGAAAAGACGCAAGATACAAATACATGTGACACCTGAGAGGATTACCATGAAAAGAGTAACACATATCCCTGACCAGTCCATCAGTGTCAAATATGCTGAGTTTCGTCAAAGTCTCTGTGCGTTTGTTCTGAGACAGCGGAAAATTCAAGTCTCGGTGTTTGTGGAAAGTCTGATGTTCAGTGTCAGTAAGTGATGAAGTGAGTACAGTGTTCAATCGAGAGCATATAAGTAATAAGTTACCAGGAACTTGTTTGCTGCGTGTTTTTGGGAAAGGTCAGACAAAGCGGGGGGAGAGGGAAACAGGGAAAGGGAATAACACGGAAGGGGAGGTGGGTGAGGAAAATGTGGTGTCACTCGTGGGTTCGTGCGTTTGTTTGTACATGTTCGTGTTTTCCTGTGTTTTCTGTGAAAGTGGCATCAGTCAAGATTGTAGAATATGATTTAAGAGAAATTAGTTATGGAGTGTTAGGAAGAGATAGTGAAAAAATATAAATGGAATGCACTAATTGAAAGGGAGTAGTGAATGGTGAGGAGTGAGTGAGTGCGAGAGAGGGCGGTGCGCCGTTTTCTGTTCAATGGGAAACTGAAGCATATGTAAAGTACGGGATTAAATCGGACATATGGAAATATTCAAGGAAAAATAGTATCACCTAGATATCCTAACTGAAAAAAATATGCGCCTTAACACAATACTCGACTAACCTTGGAATGTGTAGTTGGTTGCGGGGCTGATTACGGGTTGCAGTAGATCGTCAGCGCGGGGAAGTGGTGGATCGTCAGCACGAGGAGGTGGTGGATCATCAGCGCGGGAGGTGCTCCGTCAGCGGGAGGGATGGGGCTCCTACGTCAGTGCCACTTCACTGGATTCCCAGACTTCGGCTCACGGTTGGGCACGGCTGGGCCAGTAATTCCCTCGTTGGCGAAGTGCGCCAATTAACGTTGTTTAACGGTGGTAGCATGAATATATGTTGCGTACTTGGTGAGTGCTGGAGACAGGACGTCAGCACATCGGCAAGCGGTGTGTCAGATGTAACACGCGTGGGCTGCTTGCTTTGCTTGTTTCTTGGGATCTTTCTTGTGTGTGGTATTTTGATATGCGTCTGTTGGTCTGTTGTTTCGGAGGCAGGAGTCTGTAGGGCCGGAGCAGGGGTTTATTGTGGCCGAATCCCGTCGCTGCCGCCACTGTAACGATGGCCGATGAGCGTAGAGTGCAGATAAGTCGCGTCTGGCACTATGAGGAACTCTTGGTAGCGCGCAAAGGTGAGACAGACCTCTTACTTGTTTTTTGATATATTGTAATGAGAGGATGGTACAACTGACGGACAGAGGTTCAGTCAGGTCAGCGTGCTGTAGGCTGTCTCACTGTCGCTCGCAGGGGACCCTCTTTTATACAGATTGAATTAGGAAACTCACAGGGGTTGCGATGTACTAGGAAGTATGGAGGAGAGGATGTGATTGTGTAAACGGGACGGCGTCGCGAGGCGGAAGGCCTGCGGATGTCGCGTCCGTTGTCATGTCTAGCAAAGGTGTGGTATGTAGAGGCTAGTGTTATTGTATTAAATATATATCTAGTGTGAGGTGAAATAGGCCATATGTGAACTAGGTATTACAGTGCCGGTGTTACCTTTTTGGTAATCATTCTCTCTATTTATCCGGGCTTGGGACCAGCACTTGACTTGGGCTGCTTGGCCACCCAGTGGCTAGGTAGGCAATCAAGGTGAAGTTCCTTGCCCAATGGAACAACGCGGCGGTCGGTGACTCGAACCCTCGAATTCAGATTGCCGTCGTGACAGTCTTGAGTCCGACGCTCTAACCATTCGGCCACCGCGGCCTTATATATATATATATATACATATATATGTATATATATATATATATATATATATATATATATATATATATATATATATATATATATATATATATACACACACACACTGAATATATATATATATATATATATTATATATATATATATATATATATATATTATATATATACACATTTATATACATATATATGTAAGTGTGTGTGTATGTATACAGTATATATATGTATATATATGTGTGTGTGTGTGTATGTGTGTGTGAGTGAGTGAATGCAGAGAGTAAGTAAGTGAGGGAGTGTGCGCGCGCGCGCACGTGTGTGCGTGTGTGTGTGTGTGTGTGTGTGTGTGTGTGTTGTGTGTGTGTGTGTGTGTGTGTGTGTGTGTGTGTGTGTGTGTGTGTGTGTGTTTACATGTATGTGTATATACACTTATATGTATGCATATATATATGTTATATAATATATATGTTATATATATATATTTTTTTTTCTCAAGTGCCCTGCCCTAGAAGGACGTTGGCGATCATGGATTTCCATGATTTTCTTGGCAATTTAGAGCGGTGGTTTGCCGTTGCCTTCCGCCCGGTGTTTTTATCGAGTCAATCTCTATTTACCCAGTTCTGGGACCGTCACTGACTTGGGCTGACTTACCCACCCAGTGGCTAGGTAGGCAATCGAGGTGAAG
>NC_051388.1:23359643-23363017 GCF_015228065.2 Penaeus monodon | reverse complement strand
TGAAATTCGGGGCTACTGAATAAAACCCATTAGTATGCTATTTCTTGATTTTAAATGGCTGTAATTCTACATTTCCTTGATGTATCCATAATAGTTAGCTATAACAATTCATGATCTCTTAGATTTACTGTATTGATATATTGTAAAAGCCATAGTTTAATTATGATCTCAATATATATATATCTTTTTTTATAAAGAAATGTCTTTAATATATAACTGTAACTATTTAAGCATTCATATATTTTTAAGACTGAAGGATAATATCTTGAATCCACTCAACTGTTACTTTTTCACACTGAAGATGGGTGTTGTACACTCGAAACGTTTGTGTTTTACAAATTAAAGAAGAAAGAAGTAAGTGTTTCTGTTAACACTGGGCCTGAGGTTCATTATTTTTCTCCAATTCCATGCTGGAAGTTCCACAGCCACTACATGTACATACATACACACACACACACACACACACACACACACACACACACACACACACACATATATATATATATATATATATATATATATATATATATATATATATATATATATATATATATATATACCTACACACACACACACACTCACACACACACACACACACACACACACACACACACACACACACACACACACACACACACACACACACAAACACACACACACACATACACACACACACACACACACACACACACACACACACACACACACACACACACACACATATATATATATATATATATATATATATATATATATATATATATATATATATATATGTGTGTGTGTGTGTGTGTGTGGTAGGTATGTATATATATATATATATATATGTATATATATATATATATATTTGTTTATATATATATATATATATATATATATATATGTGTGTGTGTGTGTGTGTGTGTGTAGGTATATATATATATATATATATATATATATATATATATATATATATATATATATACACATATATATAGGTGTTTATATTTTTGTATATATGTATATATATATATATATATATATATATATATATATATATATATATATATATATATATATATATATATATATATATATATATATATATATGCCTACACACACGCGCACACACACTCACACACACACACACACACACACACACACACACACACACACACATACACACACACACACACTGTAAAAGGCTATCATCCTTAGTACAATGGTGAACAGAGGGTAGTTATACTTGTTAACGGCTTGACTCTTTATTTCTTAGAGTTGACACCACGCAGTATAAGAACACGACATGTTTAGTTATACGGATTATCGGGCCGCGCGGAGGTCACGGCCAGCTGCCCGGAGAGAGGGCGGAGCTGACCTTAGTGCGGTGGTAGCTTAGCACGAACTCCCGGTCAAACGAGGTCAGATATAAAATGTGACCTCCGCCCTCGCTGAGCGGGTGGTTCTTATTTGGGACATTTGGATCCACGTGGAAAACAGCCACGTGGTCCACTGGTAACAGAAATAGAATTATCCACATCCTGTAACAGAAATAGAATTATCCACATCTTATATTGCTCGTCCACCTACTCGCGCCTCGCCCTCGAGGCGCCTTCAAGGGTGACCTAACTTGGCTGGTCGTCTCGTTCTCGTGCGTTGTCCTGGTTCAACTTCGTGGCTGCTCGTCCATGTTGTCCTCATCCTCCTGGTCCCTGGTGTAATCTGCTCGTCCTCGATTATCCACACGTCCTCGAAAGTCTCGCACAGGTCCTCCTTGACTTCAGATTCGTCTTGACCTCCTCGTAGTCCTGGCCCAGGCCTAACTCGGCGGCGTCCTCGTCCACACGTCCTTACAGATCTCGTCCAGGTCCTTCTCGCGTCCACACGTCCTCGTTATCTTCGTCCGGATCTACGGGCGTCGGGGCAGGGGCGGCATCTCGGGGCGGCTTATACCTGCGCTACGAGCTCCTGGAGTTGACCGGATCTGCAGGCGTCCGCCAGGCGTCGCCTATGCACAGCATTCTGGGGCGACTGGTACCTTTTCTGACGAAAATCTTGGTCCGTGGGCCTATGGCGATCTTCGATGACGTCCTTCTTACAGCATCCTAAGGGTCCTCCTTCGGTGCCGTGTCGGTCCGACTGCAATATAAAGTCGGGGAGCCAGATCATACACGTAAGGGCCAGAGTAAGAGAAAAAGAAAGGCAACAGAGAAGATGGGGTGGTAATTACCACTAGCCGGTTATTCATAACAATTTACGGTTTTTAATGTTGGTTTTTAACTTATTTTCGTCTTTTTTTTCATTTTGTGTTTTTATTTTCACAAAGGTAAAGAAGAAAATAGAAGAGGGAGATGTCAGTAGCGGTCCGCATAGACCTATTTGAACTACCAACCATCTCTGATAGATATGAGAATAGATAAGGGAACGACATCGGCGATCCGCGAAGATCTATTTGAACCATAGTCGTCACACAGATAAGAAATAGATGTAACTTGTACACAGACAACGACAGACAAAATTGCGGGCTAAAGAGATAAATCTTTACGCCGGCACTAAGACAATGAAAAGGGTCAGTGTCTTTATCCTGTGTGTGTGAGTGAGCTGAATGTGTGTGTGTATGCGTGTGTGAGTGACAGCTATCGTTAATGAGAGGGAAGCGAGTGACCTCACACAGAGAATGAATCACAAACACGAATATTAGCGTTCACTATAACAAAACTGAAGTAAATTAGCAATGCTAGCTATTTACGATTATTTTCAACTACCACATTGAATTCAACATATAATGATATGCGACAGAATGTACGCATGAATGAATGGTGACATAAAAAAAAAATATTCGCCAAATTTTTATCAAGCAAATCTTCTCGGGGTCAGAAATCTGAACTGCCGAGGTACATGTCTAGCTTTGCACGTCAGACTTCAATAAAACTCAATAACGGGGGGATCCTATACCCAAATGCCGTATATGACTGAAGCGACTCGAGCCAGGAATATAATATCCTGCTCTCTTCTGCGTATCTGTAATGGGCGCTCGCAAAATTCCCGAAGGATATATAATTCACGAATCACACAAACGCTTGGGGGGTACCCAAAACTTGCAAGCGACTTCAAGAGGGTGAGAAAGGTGTGATTAATAAGCGAATAATGATTCTAGCTTAAACCCTAGTCCTACATTAATTAATGGACGTAACCGCGGGTCACACTGACTCAAAGGGAGCCGACCGAACGAATAACTTTACTCTCGAACGACGGAGCGCAGATCTATTAGGCGTTTACGCAACCCCGGGGCAATATCGGGCAATCCTGTGCACTATGATATGGGGGAAGATCCTACGCTATATCCAAATAATACAATTTTGTTACCTGCTTCGCTCTAGCGCCGATAGAACGTG
>NC_051388.1:23352143-23354643 GCF_015228065.2 Penaeus monodon | reverse complement strand
GGAGATGGTCCTAATAGTAGCGGAGGTGAGCAGAAGATAAGGTGTCAAGAAGTGGAGTGAGATGATGGGGCGCAGAGGCACGGCCGGTTAATGTTTTTTTGAAGCCCATAGAAATGAGGGAGTCGAGGGTTGATAACCTTGAACCTCTGGAAAAATTCGGGTAGGCCCCCCCAAAATTTTACCACGATCCAGAATCTCAAACCCAGAGACCAAATCTCTACCAAGATCCGAATCCCCTCCCCAGAAATCCAAAAATCTCAAAACCAGAGATCCAAATCTCTACCAGAGTTTTCTAGAGTTTGTTATCTCTTTCGGGGCGACGGTGGAAGGTAAAAGAAATCCCTTTCAGGGGGGCGCTGGTCAGAGGTGCATATAGGGCATCATCCAACAGGCCCGGGGCCTTTTCTGCGGGTAGGGGGGCACGGCAAGGACCACCCCCGGATTTTCCCTTTCAGAAGGCAAAAAATTGACATCTTCCCTGTGAAAGGCTTTAAAAGGGGCCTCAAAGTAACGCCTTTGGGAATAAAAGGGTTTTGGGAAAAAGGGGGGATTAAAGGGGGCCGGGTTTAAAAAACACCACAAGGAAAAGAAAAATCGGGCAAAAATTTTCCTGTAGAAGAAAATTAAACACCCCCCTTTTCCCTTTGGATGGATTTTGCGCTGTGCTCACCCCCTGGTGAACCCGTGGGGGTTTTTCGTGTGGGGCTCCCTTTTTTCCATTGGACCCGGGTTCAGTCCATCCCCCGGGCAGTCTGGCCGACACTGAGGAGAGAGATGGGGCGGACTTCCCCCCCTCCTTTGGTTTGGGGTTTGGGAACTATGGTAGCCCTTTTCCCAGTTTTTCTGGGGTAGAGTGGAATTTCCCGGGGACCTTTTTAAAAGGGGTTTGGGCGGGAAATGCAAGCTCACCTACCAGTCCCCCTTGGGGAGATGAGGGGGTCGGTTTCCCGTCATCGCCCGGGGCTGATTTTGCGACGGGCTTTATGTGCATCTTTTTTTCCCTCAAAAAAGATAACTTTCTGAGTTATCTTTTTCGGTTTGGCCCTTTTTTCTCTGTGGGGAAAAGTCTGTCGGGTTTTGGCTTCTTTTTCTTGCCCTCGGGTTCGGTGGCAGACTGTCGCGCTCTTTTCTCGCAAAGAACTCTTGCCCCCAAGTCTTTGGGCCCTTTCCTCCCGGGGGGTCGGGGTGCGTGCATCTCGGGGCTAAAGCGGGCGGGTGGTTTTCGCTTGCCCCGGGTTGCCAATCCTCTGAGAGGGGGGTACGGTGATCAAAAGACCAACCATTCCGGGCCATTTTTCCTGCCTCCCCCTCTGCTGGCATTTTCCCTTTGGGCACCCCCTCCGCCCCTTCCCTTGGGGAGGGCTAGGTTGCCCGGGGGTTTTTCCCTTTGGGAAATGTTTTCGGCAAAATTTTTTCCCTGTGGTTGACCTCCCTAATCTGCCCTTAAACCCGGGGCCCCTTTTGGTGACCCGGGCCCCAGGCCGATTTTTGGGGTTTATGGTCAGTGAGGGCTGCCTCATCAAGGGCATTTAAAAAGCCCTGGCTTGTACACTTCACTTTTTCGCTCTGTGGGGGTTTCATTGCTTTTCAGACATCGGGCCAAGGCGTTTGGGAACCCCTTAGTTTGGGCCCTTGTTTCCTGTTTTTCCATTTTGGATTGGGTCGGGGTTTTTTCGGCTGGGCCACTATCCATGGGGGGGGGTTTTTAATGTCCATAAGGGGGTCCCCTAGTAAAGGGCTCATCGAAACCCACCCAAATCCTCTCCCCCAAGATCCAGTGGCCAGGGTGAGGCTAGGACCCCTCCTCTCACATGCGTTGGCTCCGGGCCGTTGAGGAGACGTCTGGGGGAATGTCTCGAGCAGGGTTGGGCTTTTGGGGCGGCCAGCCGCCCCGGGGCCCCTGCAGGGAGCCGGGAGGGGGTTGGTGTGCATTGAAGTTCCCCCTATAAATTCACTGGGTCGTGTGCTGCGGAAGCACATACCTGGCTGATGTCTAAGCTACTACAGTGGGGCCCTGTTTGTACCGTTGTAAAATTTTCGGGGGCCCCCCGGCCATTTAAATCTGGGACGGCAAGAGATTCAACTTTCTTCTCCACAGGGGCGGTGCTTTCGGCTATTGCGGAGCGGGAATTTTTGCCTTCACCAGGGTCTTCGGCCTTTTTTGCCAAATGGGAAACGTGGCAGCGCGTAAACCCGGTTTTTACCCTGCGAAGCGAAAAACTTCCTTTTATAATTTTCTCCTGGGCATAAAACGTTTGTAAATTTCTCCTTGATCCCCACAAATTGCGTGGAAAATGGCACTCCTTGAGGAGAAGCCACAGAGTTCCACTGCAGAATACTTAGTTTGCGTGTCATGATGTTACAAAATTAAATTTTTAAAATCAGAGACATCGTCGCATTTTGGGGTTTACGGCGGAGTCTGACAACTCCATTGGTTTAGAAACCTCAAATGCTTTTAGGACTCTCTTTTTCGCTGTCAGGCTATCCCCCGGGTCCCTGG
>NC_051388.1:23332143-23334643 GCF_015228065.2 Penaeus monodon | reverse complement strand
AGAGGTGAAATTCTACAAGAGATAAGCATTGTGCATAACTATAAGGAAGGAAAAGTTGTCACGTCTGCAAGCAATCTTGAATGACAAACTTCCTAAGAGAAAAGAAAGATGCAACAATGTGAAGGTCAACAGTGTGCTGTGCAATAATACATATAATATACATCTGACTTATATGAAAAGCATATCGTTATTCTCGTTTCATAGAACTTGTCTATTACGGACACCATCAGCAAGTCGAGGCAAAGCTATAATGAAAATAGGTAATACAGTCCTCATAACGTTCGGGAGCGACTCATTACATCATATACGCTTGCTCACGACAGCTATATCTATACCCATGTAATTCTTGTGCAATTAACGATGTTTATATGGATAGAGACGATGTGCGTATGTGGCTGCATTAGATGAGTGGTGAATAGACGAGTTAGAGTTATGAAAAGAGTAAGTCAGAGTAAGCACACAAGTAGAAAATGTAATAGTGATAAGAGTAGCTATAGAATTATAACACATAAGTAAAGCGAATGAGAGTAAATAAGAAATGGAATCGCGTGCGTGTTGAAATAGATAAGCGAAGGTGTAGTGAACACGCCTTTCGTTGGCCCTACGTGACCTCTCTCTGCCCAGGTCATCCCCTACAGGACTTCGGACATAGATATGCACGGCTTTGGACTTCACTATGACCTCACATTCCGTCAGTTCGGACGACGTCTCCGAACCGCTGCAGTAACGGTCTCATCACAAACCGCTTGTTACATCAGACGGCATAGGCTCACAAACAGCCTATGTTCCCGCCTCCAAGTCACTGAGGTAACACCGGAGAGCTGGCCAGGACGGTAGAGAGACGCAACCTTGACGCTGAAGGAGACGTTGTTTGGTCGATGGGGACTTCTTTCGTATCACCAGAAATCAGGTCATGTATTCACGTGCATAATACCGAATTCCGTGTGCCCCGATATAAGCGAGTGCTAGCTGACGGTGCAGAAACTTACACTTAGTGAATGCTTAACGAACATTCAGCGAGTGTCGTGTTCTTTCACAAACTTTAGTGTAGTGTTATTTTCCGTTCAATGTCCGTATATATATTTGTGTTCGTCCGTACGTTTATCAGTATATTGTCTGTATTTGTTTATATTTGTTTGTGCATGTGTGTCCGTAATTCGTCTGTGTAATTTAGTTTTGTAATGTCTTCAGTATGAATAATACACTTAAATACTTACCAACAATGAATCTGTTTTTCTCCTTAAGATCTAAAATGATTACTAAAATATCGTTAAGAAAGATTGAACTTGAAAAGTGAACAATAAATGAACAAGGTACAAATAAGCAAACGACATATCTATTAATACTGAACAAAGCCTCCAAACTCGGTCAGAATCGCCATAAGTAATTGTAAGGAAAGTCTAAGGGTTGGGACCCCTAGTCCCGTGGTGGCGGCTACCAATTTTTTTTTTGTTTGCTCGCATGAATGTAACGTCAGAATTGCTACAAAGGGGAAGAGGAGAGGGAGGGTGGGCAGCTAAGGGTGGTAGGGGGAAGAGGGGTATGGGCGAGGGTGGAAAAATGTTAGTGGGCAAGGGAAATAGACAACAATCTAACTGTACAAAAAAGAATATTCATAATTGTAGCAATATAGTTACTAATCTAGCGTAATTGAAACATTATATCAACTACTATGCGAAATCACAGAAATGATACTGCTTTCATTATGTAAAATTAATAAAAAGGTAACAACTCTGCCACGGAACAGACAAAGCTTGCAGTGCAACATATGTTGCAAGCAGATCCGGTCATCTTTTCGCAGGACACCTGATCGGCCAATAAAACAACGCACATTGTAAGTTATATTAGACATAAAAGTTCCCGGAGGAAGAGCGGTCAGAACCCTACCGTATTTTCAGGTTGAAGAGAGTGTACCGGGATGATCACATGAGCAGCAAAAATATAACGCAAATTATCCATCCCATCCCGTTGGGAAATGCCAGCACATCTGGGCGATAAGAGTGCGTCTGGGCACGTATAAAGGACAACATTTGACTTAATACTAATTACATGTCCAGAACCCAGCGTGGGGTCGTAATAAAGATGAAATGACGTTCGTGAAATAGAAAAATCAATGAAAAATGGCTGTGAAATTCTGTCCGCATCTTAACGATTGTCATGAGAGGAAAAAAAGAAAACAGGATGACTGAGGCAATTTCACATGAATCGATGAATTATGAAAATCACGAACAATATGGAACCATAGTAACTGATGTAATAAAAACAATCTATTACACTGAGAGATAATTGAAATAAAAATTAGAAACATTGATAAATAAAATGTATATTTCTATTCGTGGGCGGAGTCAGGTTGTATTCAGAGTTGACCAATTTACGTGAGTGAGATCGAGTCAGGTTCATATCCGATTATTCTACTATAATAAAATTAAACATGTGAAAAAAGAAACACATTGTCATCGAAAATTTAAATAAACGAAACATTAATATTTGAAACAATGAT
>NC_051388.1:23314643-23327143 GCF_015228065.2 Penaeus monodon | reverse complement strand
TGCCGGGACATCTAGCTTTTACGTCAGACTTCATAAAACTCAAAAACGGGGGATCATACCCAAATGCCGTTATACGAAGCGACTTTAGCCCCGGGGAAAATTTAAAAACCCCGCTCTCTCTGCGTATCTGTAATGGGCGCTTTGAAAATTCCCCAAGGATATTAATTTACGATCCCAAAGCTTGGGGGGGACCCAAAAATGCAAAACGACTTTAAAAAGGGGAGAAAGGTGTGTTAAAAAGCGAAAAATGATTTAGCTTAAAACCCAGTCCCCCAAAATTTAATTAAAGGACTACCCCGGGGTCACCCGACTCAAAGGGAGCCGAACGAACGAAAAAATTTTCTCTCGCGACGGAGCCAGATCATTAGGGGTTTACGAACCCCCCGGGGATTCGGGCAATCCTGCACTAGATTGGGGGGGAAAACCCAGTAATTCAAAATAAAGAATTTTAATGAATTTCCGTTCTCTCGTTCTAGCGCCGTAGAAGTGCACCAAAAGCAATGTAAAAAGACATCTGAAACTACCACGCCGCCCCCGACCGGGAAAAAAAAGTAGGTCAGGGGCAGATGAAATTAAACCTTTTCTAATCCAAAAATACCGCAAAAGAAAAAAAAGGTACGGTAGGGCGGGGGGGAGGGTTTTGGAACGAGATAAAAAGAAATGGTTTGTGATAAATAAAAACCAAAGCGTTAAACGTTTCAGATGAAAAAATAAATTCTAAAAACGAGAGAAATAATTAATTACAAATAACGCGATTTCATATTTTTTGATCACATACCGATCGACGGAATGCGATCTGGGTTGGGGAAAAAGGGGGGAAGTGCCTTTTTCTTTTCATTCACCTTTTAAAACCCACAAAAAAAAAACCGGCTTAACACTGGGGGAAAAAAGGGAAAAAAAAATAGAAGGGCCCAAAAAGTGTCTTCGTGTTTTTTTTTTGCCATGTCCCCTTTAGGGTCGAGGGATTTTCTTTGGGGGGGGGTTTTTTCGTTTCTGCCAAAAGGGTCAAAGGCCCCCGCTGCCCCAGTTTTTAAAGCTTTCGTCTCTATTTCAGTGGGTGACAGGGGCGCAAAACCCCCGTAAAGGGTGAACACACGCTACACGACGTACACTTTTCTAAAGGGTCAAAAGCGCCGCGCGGAGGCCTCAGCCCCCCTGGAGGGGGGGCGGAGCTGACCTACCGGCGGGTCGCTTGAACGAACTCTCCCGAGGGAGGCGAAGGTGACCCTACCCCGTCGGAGCTTCACCGAACTCCCCCGGGGGGGCGGAGGTGACCCTACCGCGTGGATTTTGGAACGAATCCCGTAAACGGGCAGATAAAAAATTGACCTCCCCCTCGCTGAGGGGTGGTTTTTTTTGGGGATTTGGATCCCGTGGAAAAAGCCACGTGCCCACGGGAAAATAGAAATAAAATTATCCCACCCTTAAACAAAAAATAAATTTCCACTCTTATCACACCCCAGACCACCACACACACCAACACACACACACACACACACACACACAAAAACACCCCAAAAACACACACCCCACCCCACAAACACACACACACACCCCAACAACACACACCCCACACAGATTATTATAAAATTTTATATATATATATATTTATATATATATATATAATATAATATATTATGCAGTGTGTTGTGTAACATACCATACAATTGTATATAAATATTATATTAATATATTATAAAATTATAATATTTATTAATATATATATATACACATATAGGTTGTGTGGGGGGTATACATACATCTACAATATAAATATATATATATTATATAAATATATAATATATAAAAATATATTTATGTATATATGTATGTATTTTAAACACACACCACCAACATATTATTATAACATAATTTATATATTATATATATAAATAATAATAATATATATATTATATAATAATGTATATTTTATAATTAATATATATATATATATATATAAATATTATATAAAATTTAAATTAATATAAAATATATGTGTGTGTGTGGGTGTGGGTTGTGTGTGTGGGGTGGGGTGTGTGGTGTGTTTTTGTATGATGGGGGGTTGTGTGTGGTGTGTGTGTGTTGTGTGTGTTGTGTAGTGGGGTGTGTTTTTGTGGGGTTTTGTGTTTGTGTGTGTGTGTTTGGTTGTGTGAGTGTGTGTGTGGTCTTTTATTTTCATATATCTATATATCTTATCTATATCTATATATAATATTGTATGAATATATTATTATATATATATATTATTGTAAAAATTTTACACACACCACAAACCCCCCCCACACACACCACACCCACACACACACACACACACACACCACAAAACCACACCACACGCACAGCCACCACACCCACCACACACCCCCAAAATTATATATTTTATTTTATATATATAATATATATTTTAAAATTTATTATGTGTATGTATAAAAATTATTATTAAAATTAATAATATTTAATAAATTATAAAAATATTTTAAATATTATATTATATATTTTATAATTATATAAAATTTTATTATTATACCACACACACCACTATATATATATATTATATATTATTATATATTATATAATTTTATAATATAAGGCCACCGTCTCGACTATGGCATTATTGTCTCACCCTCCGAGGGTAAAATAAATGTTGGCGAAAGAATGTGAGGGAGAAAGCTTTTTTGCCCATGTGAAGCCCCCCCCTCTCTCCACGCTTTTGGGACCCAAAAAAAACGGCAAAACCCGATAGGGTTTGGCACCAGCGGGTCGCGGGAGTTACCAAAACGATTTCGAAATGACAAAAAACTCCCTTCGGGGCCCCGCCCGGATTTTTCCTTAAGGTTGACCCCCAAAAACCCCTTTTTCTTCCTTGGATGCCCAAAAACAGGGGGTTTTTTTATAATCAAAACTGAAATCAAGGCCATTGGCAACAGTATCAATTTCGTAACTAACCCCAAAAACCGCAAATCCGATTGAACACACACACACACACACACACACCACACAATTTTGGGGTGTGTGGGGGGTTTTTGGGGGGTGTGTGTGTGTGTTTGTGTGGGTTGGTTGTTGTGTGGGAAATTGTAGTTAATAAATATACACATATTATGCTGTTATATTTCTTCTATCATTCTATTATCATCTATCTATCTATCATTATCTACTATCTATTATCTATTTCTATCTATCTCCCATCTATCTATTGTCTATTATTATCTATCTTTCTAACTATCTTCTATCTTGTATATAATACATATATAATATATAATAATAATATATTATAAAATATATTTTTATAAAATTTATATATATATATATATATATATATTATATATATATATTTCAGAATATCATAAAGAGGTATTTTCCAGATTTTCTTAATTTAAAAACTCAAAAGCGGTTTTTACAAAAGAGGTTTTAAGCAGTACCATATGTTTGCTTGAAATGCTAGCTTGTCATTTTATTATGCATCAAATTGTGTCTATGCGCATGTGTGTGTGCGTGTTAAATATGGAATCACAAACATACAGTAAATTTTTGAAAATACTTTTTTTTTTTTGTACCTAGAAACCAACAACTTTATAAAGAAAAATTTTTAAAAACCTTTTTTATCCCTTTTTCAAATAAAAAAGAGGAGCGAAAGAATTTTCCCCTCTCTCTCTCTTCTCCCTCTCCCCTCTTTCCCTTTCTCCCTTTCCCCTCTCTCTCTCTCTCTCTCTCTCCTCTCTCTCCTCCTCCTCTCTCTCCAAAAATTTTGAAAAAATCAAAATCAAGAAAATGTCTACAAAAGGGAAAGGGCGATGTTTGGTCTTTCCCCATTCCCCAAGGGCTTTGTGGGGGAAATCCCCGAAAGGTTTTATTAAATAACCCCGCAAGCCCCACATAAGGGGTCAAAAAAAAGTAACACAAGGGTTTTTTTTTTCAGTGTTTTTATTTTTCTTAGTTTTTGTGGGTATCGTCCCCGTCGACATCAGTGACATCACAGACATTTGATATAAAAACTTTTGTATTTACATTGTGTTTCTTGGTCTAATCTCCAGTAAAAAGAGATAAATCCTTTGTTTTCCCTTTTTTTTTTTTTTTTTTTAAAGGGTTATTATTTTCTTTTTATATTAAAACGACAGGTGGAGTATACAATTCCCCCGATAGGATCGGTACACTAGATTTTAAGCTAAAAAGGGGACTTAAACGTGTGTTTATATTTAGTGGGATTTACCCTAAAAGAAAGTATTTTTTTTGCATGTCTAGATGCATGCAGTACCTTTTTAAAAATTTTTCGCCCCTTCATAGTACCAAAATCAATCATAAAACCCAAAGTAATTTTTATATGTGATGAAAAAAGAGGATTTTACCCGTTTTAGATTTCAAAATAATAATCCTAAAGTCTTGCATTTTACTCTCACCCCCATTTATATGAAAACTAAAACTGTAAAAAAAAAAAACCCGGAATATTTGTAAAATGCTTTTGTGGTGGTTTTGAACGGGGGAGAGAGGAGAGAGAGAGAGAGAGAGAGAAGAGAAGAGAGAGAGAGAGAAGAGAGAGAGAGAGAGAGAGAGAGAGAGAGAGAGAGAAGAGAGCGAGAGGAGATAAATATTCAAATTTTTTTGATTTCCCTCTTATTTCTGTGTGTGTTTTATCGTTATTTATTTATTTGAAAAATTCAGGGGACCCCAAAGGTGGCAGCAGGTGGCTTGGTATCAAAAGAAGAGAGAGGAGACTCGGTCGCTTCTCGTGAAGGGATTTCTTTGCCTAAAACCAAAGGTCCCTGGTCCCAAACCTACATAAGGTTTGGTGGCTCCCAAACATTTTACCCATGTATTAAAGAAGCCTCTTTGATTCGAACAATGAAATATGTGGAAAATAATAAGTGTCTGAGGGAAAAAGGGAAATGAATTCTATAGAAAAACAGATAAGTTATAGAAATGTCAAAGTAATTCATTTCCTACAGAGACGGATTTGGTAGAAAAGGCCAAAAAGAACTATACAAATTGTAGCAGCAAGACCCCCAACCTAGGCTCCATATTTCCCAAATTGGGGCCCAATCAGGTACATACAGGCCCCTCGCTCTTGGACACGGGCTCCCCCGTTCCCTGTGCCGTAAAAACGAAAGTGTATTACCCACAGAACCCGGGAAGAGGTCAGCTGCCCAGGGCCCCTATCACCCCGAGCATAGAAATCAAAGAAGAAACCCATAAAGCAAAACAAAAACCTCAAAGGTCATTGAGCCCCCCGGGGGTACCGGGCCTCAATCGCCCCGCAAAATCTTTTCTGCATTCTGCCCCTTCCAAACGAAATGATCTGAAATCATTCTGCCCTTCAGAGATTTTTGTTTTTGCCACTCCCTTCCGGGTTTTTTCTTTTTGACACGAGGGTACAAGGGGAAAATTAACCTCCCGCCCCCGCGCTCTCTCTATCCGGGGAAAAACCTGTATAGGGACCCAGCGTCGGGGGTGA
Organism: Penaeus monodon; assembly: GCF_015228065.2. Lineage (NCBI taxonomy): Eukaryota > Metazoa > Arthropoda > Malacostraca > Decapoda > Penaeidae > Penaeus > Penaeus monodon. The sequence goes on along the minus strand of NC_051388.1, from coordinate 23,321,697 downwards.
CCTGAGGTGGTTTTTATCTCCTACAAAACTTTTCCCTTTCTTGTGGCCACCTGGACCTCTAAACCCCCCCGGGATTTTGTTTCGTTGGGTGGTGCGCCTACCCGTCCTTTAAAGAAAGGTTGGCAAAAGGGGCCCCCAAACAAAAATCCGATCCTCTAGTGGCTGGGAACCCCCCACCAGACTTCCTAGGGGGGGTCGAGCCCAGGACCTCTATTTCCTTTTTTTCCTAACTCTCTCTCTCCTTCAACCCTTCCCCCCCTCATCTCACCTCGCCTCACTCTTTTAAAATGTTAAGGAAAAAGTATTTCAAAAGGGCCCCCCGGCCCTACCGGGCGGGACCCCCTTTGCCGGGGTTCTTTGAGGCCAATGTCCAAGTCCCCCGTACTCCCAACCCAGAAGGAATCTTCTCTCATCGATGACGACCCATGCCAAAAAAATTTTCCCTCCAAAACATTTGATATGCAAAAGAACCGGGGGTTCACCCCGTGCCCCCCCGCATGAAGGCCAAGCTCACGCGGGTTTTTAAAAAGACTAGACAGACCGGGGTTAAAACAAACCCTGAGTGCCTTGCCGACGAGATCATGGCGCTGCCCCCACTCCCATTCGAACGTTTTTGTTTGAAAGCTCATATCTCCTGAAAGTCCGCTTCTCAAGCACCAGCTGCCAAAAAGATAAAGGAAAAGGTTCTATCTTAACCTCTTTGGCCCCCCTTTGGAAAAATTTGAATTTGAGCGCTTCACCCCCCTCGGCAGGTAATGAATGCTAGGGCTATGGACACATCAAAGCCAATGCAAGGACAAAGAGCACCGTGCCTGAATGCGGCTCCCCCACACACTCTTACGGGGACTGCGGGTATGTAAAGAAAGCCGAATTGCGGCGGTGACCACCCACTTTCGCCAACTTTTCCCTTTTAAGAAAAGGCTATGAAAGCCTACGGAAAAAAAAAAAAAAGGGAAAAAAGAAAAGAAGCGGGCCTTTTAAAGTGGGGGCGAAAAGGGCAGGCGGAACAGTCCTGTACCCCATGCATGGAACCCCTAAAAAAACCAAGTGGCAGACTTAAAGACCAAGAAACCAAACTGAACCTGCCTCCACTTAGCCCTCCCAAACGATCTCTCAAAAAAATTGTTGTTCCCCTCATGCTCACGCAGAACCCTTGCCCCTAAAAGGGTTTTAAACCCCATCCAAAGGAGGCCCTAGCAAAAATAACTTCCTGAGCTTGATCTGGGGGGCCGATTTGGGGACCCAAAAGGTGATCCACCCCCCGCAAAATTTCCAGACACTCCCCCTTAGCCTCAGGGAGTCATCACTTTTTTTTCCCGGGGAAAACACTTTAAAGACCCCCCCGATCCCCCACCCCCCCAGTGACAACTCCTAAGCTGACGCCTCATTTGGGCCCAAGGAAACCCAAAACACCAAAAAGACCCTCCCATGGAGGCCCGCCGCCCTTCCCGGACCCATCACCACAACCCCCCCAGGGAAGTCCCCCTACCCCCCGGACCCCACCACCCATCTCCGGTTAAAAAAAACGACCCAAAAATGTCACAGAGACGGGATTTTTGGGAGCCCAGGAGGGCACGCAGGCCCCGGTTCTATGGCATACGCTGTTCGCAGAAACCCCCCCAAAAAAATAAATATCTGGAAAGGGGAAAATTGGGCAAGAAATTGAAAAACCCATCAAGTGGCTCAGACCGCAGACCCGCAAAAAGGGGTTATAGAAAAAAATACAAAACACCTTTTGGAAAGGGTAACATAAACTTTGAAAAAATGATCGAATACTACAGAAACAACCAAAAACCCAACGGCCCCTCATCAAAAACCCCAAAAAAACAAACAACACAACGGGCATTTCCACATACATTCCGCCTCCACATACAAAAACCCGTCTTACAGGGAAAAAACAGGAAAACACGAATCTGCAACCCACCAAAAACACACCCCCATAATTCCTCAAAAGCAGGGGGCTCAAAAACCCCAAACCCATTTAAGATTTACACTACACAATCCCTCCCCAAAAGTCACAGAACAAAGCGGGCGTAGCTTAAAATCAAAAAAACATCCCAAAAAATCCAAAAATTTCCCTTTAAACCTCTTGGCAGTCGAAAAAAAACACCCAAAAGGCCTATACTGGCAACACTATCCCTCCCCCACGGACCACATCCAAACCCCGACATCCTGCACCCCAAACAAAACAAACAAATACATCCTGGGAGACTTTCGCAAACCACCCACTTTTTTGGATACAACCACACCAACAACTAGGGGGGCCCGGGCCTAATACAAAAAAGGCAGACTGCACCCCCGGTCCAAACACCAACTTCAACCCAAACCAGAAAACCCCACCCGACATGTCCGAAACCCCCTAGCACCCCCTACACCCATAAAAACGACAATACACCAGCGCCACCTCCCGGTACCCTAAACTTTCAAAAACCCCCTATCAGCCCCAAAACAAACCCGAAAATCCTTCAAACATGCAAACTGGGGGTTTAAAACAAGCCCCAAAAAACACCGTAATATCTCGAGGGCAACCCACACCAATAAACCCCACCTTGAACAGGGGTCCCAAAGACTACAGAGGGCCCCGGGCGGGCCCAAACACCCCCAAAAAAACACAAAAACCATCCCTCATACAGAAAAACAATCGCTGAAATTGCTTAAAATAAATACAGGCACTTACACCCTTTTTCAAAAACACGGGGCGGGGCGAAAAACTACCCCCAAAATACAGAAAAACCCCAAAAACCAATAAACCAAATTAAGAAATGAACAAAAAAACACTGGGACTTAGCACAGGACTATGTCAAAACCCCCAAAGACCCCAAAAATTTTGGGAGCCCTTCAAAATGTCAGGGGGTCGAAAAACAGACCCCACATCCTTACAACACACGAAAAAGGGTTTGACTGGGTGGGGGAGTGGGTACTCCAGGGAAATTCTGGAAAAATTTTCCAAAATTCCCCCCCCGAGAAGCCCGTTTTGACCCCCTACAGGCCCGAGGTAAACACTCCTACACCAACCGAAACCAATTTCCCAAAAATCATTACACTAAACAACCCACAGAGGCACCCCCTCTCCACCCCTTATCCAAAAAAATTTAAACCCTCAAACGCCCAAAACCAAAACACCAGGACAAGCAACAAAAAAAAAAACAATCATAGAACACTGCCCCCAAAAGATCCGCGGGTACGCATCTTTTAAAACGCGGCACGGGACAATTTTTCCCCGAAAAAATTAAAAACACCCCCCATCCCCCTCTTTCCAAAGTCGGGGAATCGTACTAGGGGGGAAAACTATCGCCCCATCTCTTGCGGGGTTCCCCCGGAAAATGCTAGAGAGGCTAAAAACACCAGACTTATCACACACTTGGAAAAAAAACAACAAAACAAAAGTAGGCAAAAACGGTTTCGCCACCCAAGGGGGGCCGAGAGTGCTATCGCCCCCGCTTATGAGGAAATTTCTCTCGGTCCCCGTAACAAAACAGATTAAATTTATAAAGGAAAAACCGCAAGGGCCTTGAAAGGGGGCCGCGGGCCCCAATACAAATTTTCACAATTAAACTCCCTACAACCTCACCCGCCTCCTCGTGCTTCCCGGACCAAGGACTGCCAAATACCCTGGGCTCACACCGGGCCCCCCTATCCACCTCAGAAGTGGAGTACACAGGGAAGTGTTCTCTCACCAACCCTGTTTCCTGTTACAGCCAAACTGCCACAACACCCCTACAGCAACTATATTTCCTATGCAGACGAATTTTACCAATAATCTCACCCCTCCAAAAACCAAAAAATCATGAAAAAAACAACAGAAAAAAGCTATAAAGAACATTAACACCTTGAGCACCCTTGGAAAATACAGACAACACAAAAATTCAAAATCAGCACTGGGGAGCAAAACCCCAAACCCCCACCCCCCCCAACACCAACATCCCTTAAAAAAAGAGAAAAAGCTTGGGTTTATTTCAAAAACCCCAGGGTTCAATCACACGTCCAAACGAATGCCAAACACGCACAACATCCCAAAAATCAAAGTTTTTTCTGCTGCCCCCCACAAACAAAGTCAGCTCTAAAAAACAAATGTAGCCTTCCTTGAATACACCCTGCCCACTGGTTTTCTATATCAAAACCAAAAAACTCAAAAAGGGAATCAGTACGAAAAAGCACTACTCTGGGACACGGCGAAAAAATTTTAGACTTTATTTCCTCAGAAACCTTTACAACATACGCGGAAACCCCTTTTAAAACACGCATACACAACGAGGAAAACCCCGGGCCCACTCGCGAACGAAAAAGAGCATAAAAATCATAGCAACACACAAAAACACAACAAACCACACTGGTGGCCCAGAAAAACTCACACCCCGAAAACATAACACCCCACCCATTACCCACCATATGACCGACTATATCACCCCCCTATTTTTTTTTAAGGCCCTTTAAAAAAAATAAAACAAAAAAAAAAACACTAAAACCAGAAACACCCTCAAAAACCCCAAGGACGGCTACCACCTGCCAAACAAAAACAATCTCAATTGCAAAGGGGAGCGCCATGGCCTGCCAGCTCCGGCGTGGGGGCGCGGATCACCAAAACAGGGGGAGAGAGGGGGTGGCCATTTGACTCCTCAATGGTATAAACCGGCAGGCTGTTCCACGGGTGTCACTTGCCCCCTCGGCCCGCTAGTGGGGGGGATCACGCGGGCGAAAATAAAGGGTGAGGGAGAACTGAAAAATTTTCAATTTCTACGGACTCACTCGATTTCCTGTGATTTTTGCAAGTGCCTCGTGCATTGCATAAGGCGACACGCGAGTCAAGGACGAAGGGTGGAGATGTTTACGGAAAAAAGGGGAAAAAAAATAATTATTACTCCTAAAAAAAAAAAAAAAAAAAAAAAAAAAAAAAAAAAAAAAAAAAAAAAAAAAAAAAAAAAAAAAAAAAAGCCTTTTTTATTTATTTGTTTTTTTTGTTTTATGTTTTTTGTTATTTCCTGTTAGTCCCCCCCCAGTTCTGTTTCGTTGTTCCCGTCAGTTCCTTTTTTTTTTTTGCCCCTTCCATTCGTTCGTTCTTTCGTTTCCCCATCTCCATGGAAAATGCGTTTATGTATTATTAAATTTTTATTTTTTTTTTTTTTTTTTTTTTTTTTTTTTTTTTTTTTTTTTTTTTTTTTTTTTTTTTTTTTTTTTTTTTTACTAAATATTACATCATTTATCTCATTTATTCTTTTTTCTCTCAATTTTTTGCTCTCCTCTGGCCCCCCCCTTGAAAGCAACCCCGTTGTCTAGCATTTAATCCCCCACAATGATTTTTCTTGCACTTGATCCGGTTCTCCAAACAGATTCCTTTAAAATTGTTTTCTCTTCCTCGCTCATCTCATCTACATTCATCTCACCCGCTTTTCCCCCTTCCCGCTACTTTACTTCCCCTCCATCACCCATTTCCCACGTTTTTTGTACTACTCTATTTCCTCGACCACCCTGGAACTCCCAAATTCTTTTTTTTTTTTTTTTTTTTTTTTGTATTAGACTTTTTTGTCAAAAAAAAAAAAAAAAAAAAAAAAAAAAAAAAAAAAAAAAAAAAAAAAAAAAAATTTTCATGTAGCCATTAAATTTATTTAACCTATTCTAAACCCAAACATAAAATTTCTAAATTGTTTTTTTGAAAAAAAAAAAAAAAAAAAAAAAAATTTAACCCTTTTTCTTTTTTCCACTAATCAAGTTACTATGAAAAATTAAAAAAAAAAAAAAAATAAAAAGTAAAAAAACTAAAAAAATTTAAACAAATAAAAATTATATTTATAATTTATTTTTAAAAAGAAAGAAATGTTTACTTTTTGTATTACTATTTTCTAATTTGCCAGACGCAGAAAAAACAAAATATAATATAAAAAACAACAATTACTTCCCCCCCCCTCGAGCTCCAGACTAAACCAGAGATATGAAACAACCCCAAGGGGTTTCCCCCCCCCCCCTTTTTATAACCTCTAATTCCCTTTCAATTTCACCCCTTACCTTTTCCCCCCCCCCCCCCCTTGGATTTCTTCACCTCTTTTCTTCGTTTGTTCGTTCGTTCGAGAGATCGCATTTCCCCCATCCTCCCGCAGCGCGACAAAAGGGCAGCAAAACAGGATGCCCCCCCGGGTCCCCCCATGATCTCATCACCCTTTAGCCCCAGGCACACAGCGGGAAAATCAACCCCCCAAAGCACTCCCTAAAAAACATGACCTCCCATGGAATGCACCCGCCACCACAAATGTTGCATATTTCGAAAGTTTATACAACAAAAAAAACAAAAAAAACACGACGACGTATTATGGGTTTAAAACCCAAACAGGGGGAAAATTCTAAAAAGATTTTTGTAAACATAATAATGGGTAAAAAATGCAAAAGCAGGTTTTCCCACTGAGACCCCACTTAAGCTCATTGTTAATTCTGCATATAAAAGTTAAATAAACGAAAAGTTTATTAAAAAGGGGGGTCCCTATATTTTTTAAAGGGGAAACAAATCTTTCTTTTGGCCATTTCTTGGGGACCATAATTATATCCAAAATTTTGCTAACTATTTGAACCAGGAAAATGATTTGAAAAGTTTAATTTGGGTTTTGAAAGTGCTGACGCTGTAAATTTTTTATTTTAACATTCAAATTTTGATACTTGATTTGAATATTTAAGTAAAAAATTATACTACCACGCTGCTGGGGTTTTCTGCTACTTTTTTAAAACTATACTACTACTACTATACTACTACACTACTACTACTATACCTTCTGTTACTACCACTACATACTTTCCCCTTTTTTCTATCATTTTCTTACTAAAAATACTACTACTACTACCCCACTATTTGTACCCTACTCTGCTGTTCTACTACTAAATTTCCTTCATCGTTACTACTTTACTTCCTTTTTTTTTTTTTTTATTTTTTTTTTTTTTGTATTTCACAACACAACAAAAAAAACTACTACTTTCTATACCTAATATATAAACACCACTACTTATCTACACTACTATACTAACCCCTACCCCACTTTTACTACTCTTCCCTTTCTTTTACTACTATTATTCC
>NC_051388.1:23304062-23309062 GCF_015228065.2 Penaeus monodon | reverse complement strand
CACGCCACTCAGGCAGTGTATGAACTGCTATGGCTATGGACACATCAAAAGCCAATGCAAGGAGACAAAGAGCACCAGGTGCTCTGAATGCGGCTCCTCCACACACTCTTACAGGGACTGCAGAAGTAATGTGAAGAAATGCCTGAATTGCGGCGGTGACCACCGCACCTTCGCCAACAGTTGCCCTGTAAGAAAAGAGGCTATGAAAGCCTCACAGCAAAAAGAAAAAGAAAAGGAGAAAGAGAAAGAAGCTAGGCCTCTTAAGGTAGTGGCGCAAAAGGCAGCGCAGGAGACAGTCCATGCTACCACCAATGCATGGAAACCCCTAATCAACCAAGTCCGGCAGGACATTAAGACCAAGACAACCAACATAGAACCTGCCATCCACTTAGCCCTCCCAAACGATCTCTCCAAAGAAATCATGATTGTTCTCCTGCATGCTCACATGCAGAACCTCATTGCCCCTGAAAAGGGCTTTAGGCACCATGCCAAGGAGGCCCTAGCAAGAAATAACCTTCCTGAGCTTGATCTGGGGGAGGCCGACTCCTGGGGCATCCTAAAGTGATCCAGCCCCCTGCTAAATCTCCAGACACTACCCCCTTAGCCTCAGGGGAGTCATCACATGATGTTGCCCTGGAGAAGCAACTTATGAAGATCCCCCCAGATCTCCCAACCACCCCAGTGACAACTCCTAAGCCTGACGCCTCAGTTAGGCCAAAGGAACCAAAACAGCCACTAGCAGACCCTCCCATGGAGGTCCGCCAGACCTTCCCGGACCCATCACCACAAACCCCCCCCAGGGAAGTCCGCCATACCTCCCCGGACCCACCACCACCATCTCCGGTTCAAAAAACGACCCAGAAATGTCACAGAGACGAGGATGGTTGGGACCGCCTCATGGACGGCACTGCAGTTGACCCCGCGTTCTATGGCATACGACTGTTCGCAGAAAACCCTCAAAAATATACATACTCTGGAAGAGAGGAAATTGGGCAAGAATTAGAAAGAACCGCATCAAGTGGCTCATGACCAAAGCAGAGCAGCATAACATGGTTATAGCTCAAAAAATACATATACACCTCTTGGAAGGTAACATAAACATTGACAACACCATGATCGAATACTACAGAAACATTCACAAAATACCCAACGGACACCTCATCAACAACCCCACATAAAACAAACAACACAACATGGCACTTTCCACACTACATTCACGCCTCACCATCATACAACACAACGTCTTACACTGGAAAACACGGAAACCACGAACTCTGCACCACCTACCGAAAACACGACCCACATATCATCCTCATAAACAGCCATGGGCTCAAGAACACTAACCCACTTAAGATTTACACATACACAATCCACTCTTCCAACAAGTCACAAGAACAAAGCGATGGCGTAGCTATAGCAATCAAAAACAACATCCAACACAAAACATCAACAACTTCCATTCAGACCTCTTGGCAGTCGAAATAAACACACCACAAGGACCCATCATACTGGCAACACTATACCTACCCCCACGTAGACCATACATACCAGAACCCGACATCCTGCAGCTCCTGAGACATAACAAACCAATATACATCCTGGGAGACTTTAACGCAAACCACCCACTATTTGGATACAACCACACCAACAACATAGGCAGAGGCCTGGCCTCATACATACAACAAGGCAGACTGACACACCTCGGTCCACACACACCAACTTACATTACCCACAACACAGCAACCACACCCGACATAGTCCTTGCAAACCACCTAGCACACCTACACCACCATATAACAACAGACGATATCACATCCAGCGACCACCTCCCGGTCATCCTAACACTTTCAACAAACCCTATCATGATCCCAACACAACCCCGAGAATCCTTCAAACATGCAAACTGGGAGGGCTTCAAACAAGCACTTGAAAACACACAAGTAACTGATCTCGAAGGGCAACCCACACACACAATAAACACCCACCTTGAACAGTGGTACACAGACATACAGACGGCCCGGCAGGCCAACATCCCCAAAACAAACACACAAAAACCATCCCTCACTACAGAGAAACACATCGTCTGAAATTGCTTAAAATACAATACAGGCACTTACACGACCTTTCAATAACACGGGCTGGGACGCACAACTACGCACACAATACAGAGAACTCCAAACGCAAATAACACACGAAATTAAAGTAATGAACAAACAACACTGGGACTCATTAGCACAGAGACTATGTCAAAACACCAAAGACCCCAAGAAATTTTGGAGCTCCTTCAAAATGCTCATGGGGTCGAACAAACAGACCACCACATACCTGTACAACACACACAGACAGAAGGTTGACTCGGTGGAGGAGATGGAGCTACTCCACAGGGAATTCTGGCAACAGAATTTCCAAATCTCCCCCACCGAGAACGCCCGATTTGACCCCACTACAGAGACCGAGGTACACACTACCTACACCACACAAGAACACAATTCTCCAGAAAACATCATTACACTAAACACCTCACAGAGGACAGTCCCCTCTCCACACCCGTCACTCCAGAAGAAATTATCAACACCATCAAACAGACCAAAAACCAACACCGAGAGCAAGCAACATAAACAAAACAATCATAGAACATCTGCCACCCATAATGATCCGCAGGTTACGCCATCTCTTTAACGCGGCAACTGGCTACAGGATATTTCCCCGACAAATTCAAACACGCCACTATCACCCTCATTCCGAAGTCGGGGAAGTCAGTACATGAGGTGGAGAACTATCGCCCCATCTCATTGCTGGAAGTTCCCGGGAAACTGCTAGAGAGGCTAATACACGCAGACTTATCACACACTTGGAAAACAACAACAAACACAACAGTAGGCAACACGGCTTTCGCCCACACAGGGGGACCGAGAGTGCTATCGCCCTCGCTTATGAGGAGATTGCTCTCGGTCTCGCTAACAAGCACCAGATTAACATTATACTAAGAGACGTCAGCAAGGCCTTTGACAAGGTCTGGCACGACGGCCTCAAATACAAATTAACACAATTACAACTCCCTACACACCTCACACGCCTCCTCTGTATCTTCCTGGACCACAGGACTGCCACAATACGCCTGGGCTCACACCTGGGCACCCCTATCCACCTCAGAAGTGGAGTACCACAGGGAAGTGTTCTCTCACCAACCCTGTATATCCTGTATACAGCCAATCTGCCACAACCTACACCCTACAGCAACTATATTTCCTATGCAGACGATATCACACAGATAATCTCACACCCCTCCAAATCACAACACATCATGAAACGAACAACAGAAAGAGCTATACAGAACATTAACACCTTTGAGCACCATTGGAAAATACAGACAAACATCAACAAATTCAAACTCATGCACATAGCACGCAAAACCGCACAACCCATCACAGCCAACAACACCAACATCCCTTACACAGAGGAAACATGCTTGGCTTTCATATCACAACCACAGGCTTCAAACCACACGTCACACAACGAATCACACAAGCACGCACAACACTCACCAAACTCAAACGTTTCTCATGCTGCACACCACAAACAAAGCTCAGACTCTACAAAACAACTGTAAGACCTATCCTTGAATACACACCTGTCCCACTGGTTGCTATATCAAAATCACAAAAACTCAAAATGCAATCAGTACAGAACAAAGCACTACTCTGGGTACACGGCGCAACAATTCTAGACTTCATTTCCTCAGAAACACTTCACAGAACATACAGCATGGAACCTCTTAACACACGCATACACAGACGAGCGAAAAACACCTGGGCCCGACTACGCGAACAAGAAAACGAGCACTACAATAACATCATAGACAACACACAAACACACGAACAAACCACACATGGTGGCCCAGAACACCACACTCACCGAAAACATAACACCCCCACCCATATACGCACACATATGACACGAGCTATAATCATCCCGCCATATTTCCATGTTTTAAGGCTATAAAAAAATAAAACAAAAATAAAAACAACTAAAACCAGAAGTCACCCTCAGAATCCCCAAAGGACTGGCTGATCCACACTGCACAGCAACAGCAATCTCAATTGCAAGGCGAGCGACCATCGGCTCTGCCAGCTCTCAGGCGTGCGGCGCGGATCAGCCAATCACGGGGGAGAGAGGGCTGGCCATCTTGACGTCACTCAATGGTATAAGTTCGGCAGCGCTGTTACCACGGCTAGTCACTTTGCCCGCCTCGGCCCGCCTAGTGGTCGTGGGATCAGCGCTGACGAACTATAAACGGAGTGACGGTAAGACTGACATCTTACAAACTTGCTACGGACTCTGACTCGATTGCCTGTGATTATGCAAGTGCACTCGTGCAATTGCATAAGGCAGACACGCGAGTCAGAGGACGAGCAGGATGGAGATGTTCTACGGAAAAAGGGAGAAAAAAAATAATAATATACTCCTAAAAAAAAAAAAAAAAAAAAAAAAAAAAAAAAAAAAAAAAAAAAAAAAAAAAAAAAAAAAAATAGCCTTATTATTATATTGTGTTTTATGTTCTATGTTTATGTTATGTTCCTGTTATGTCCCCACCACGTTCTGTTTCGTTGTTCCTGTCATGTTCCTTTTCTTTTTTGCCACTTCCATTCGTTCGTTCGTTCGTTCGTTCCATCTCCATGGAAACTGCGTTTCAATGTATTATTATTATTATTATTATTTTTTTTTTTTTTTTTTTTTTTTTTTTTTTTTTTTTTTTTTTTTTTTTTTTTTTTTTTTTTTTTACTAAATATTAACTATCATCTTATCTCATTTATTCTGTTATTCTCTGCAATTTATGCTCTCCTCTGGTCCCCTCCCTCTTGAAAGTCAGACCCAGTTGTCATAGCATTCAATCCCCCACAAATGATTATCTTAGCACTTGATCCGGTTCTCCAAGCAGATATCCTTAACATTGTTTTCTCTTCACTCGCATCATCTCATCCTACATCTCATCTCACCCG
>NC_051388.1:23291924-23296462 GCF_015228065.2 Penaeus monodon | reverse complement strand
GCATTCATCCCCCACAATGATTACTTAGCACTTGATCCGGTTCTCCAAGCAGATATCCTTAACATTTTTTTCTTTTCACTCGCATCATCTCATCCTACATCTCATCTCACCCGCTTTCCGCCTGTCCCTGTCTATTTACTTCCCCTCCATCACCCATTTATCCCCCTCGTTTTTGTACTACTCTATATCTCTCGACCAGCCCTGGAACTCCCAACTTCTTTCTTCTTTTTTTTTTTTTTTGTATTAGACTTTCTTGTTAAAAAAAAAAAAAAAAAAAAAAAAAAAAAAAAAAAAAAAAAAAAAAAAAAAAATTGTCATGTAGCCATTAACTTTATTTAACCTATTCTAACCTAATCACTAATTGCTAATTGTTTTTCGAAAAAAAAAAAAAAAAAAAAAAATTCACTTAACCCTTTTTCTTTGTTCCACTAACCTAGTTACTATGAAATATTAAAAAACAAAAAAAAACATAAAACGTAAATAAACTAAAAATATTTAAACAAATAAATATATATATGATTATATATATATTTATTATAAAAAAGAAAGAGAAGTGTTTACTTTAGTATATTAACTCATTTACTAATATTTGCCAGCACAGCAGCAAAATACAAAATATAAATATAAAATCAAACAATTACTTCCCCCCCCCTCGATGCTCCAGACATGAACCAGAGATATAGAAACAAACCACGCAAGGGGTTTCGCCCCCCTCCTTTTTATAACCTCTAACTTCCTTACAATTTCACCACTTTACCTTCTTCCCCCCCCCCCCTTGGATTTCTTCACCTCTTTACTTCGTTTGTTCGTTCGTTCGAGAGATCAGCATTCCCCGATCCTCCAGCAGACAGCGACAACAGGAGCAGCAACTCAGGACTGCCCCGGCTCCCCCGATGATCTCATCACCTTCAGCACCCAGGCACACAGCGGGAACTCACACCCACACAAGCACTCCCTAAAGAGACACTAGACCAGTCCAAGTGGTAGATGCAACCTCGTCCACCACAATATGTAATGCATATATTCGAAATGTTGATATCAACAAAAAAAGTCAAGAAAAACACGACGACAGTATTATGGTTTAAAACCACAAGCAGGTTGAATTACTAAAGAGATTATTGTAAAACATAATAATGGGTAAGAATGCAACGCAGGTTACACCACCTGAGACCCCACTGTAAGCCTTCATTGATTAATCATCTGCATATAAAAGTTCAAATAAACGAAACGTTTATTAAAGGTTGGGTCCCTATTATTTCTAATACAGGGTAAGCAGAGTCTCTTTCTTTGGTTCCATTTCTTAGGGGACCATAATTATGATCTCAACTTTTGCTAACTATTTGAACCAGGAAATATGATTTGAATAAAGTAATAATGAGTATATGAAAATGTGCTGACGCTGTACTTATTTTATTTTAACATTCAAATTATGATACTTGATTATGATATATTTAAAGTAAAATATTAATACTACCACTGCTGCTGGTGTTGCTGCTACTTCTATTACTACTACTACTACTACTACTACTACTACTACTACTACTACTACTACTACTACTTCTGTTACTACCACTACTATACTTCCACTTCTTCTACTCATTTTCTTACTACGACTACTACTACTACTACCACCACTATTAGTACCACTACTGCTGCTGTTACTACTACTACTAATATTGCTACTTCATCCGTTACTACTACTACTTCCGTTACTACTACTACTACTACTACTATTAGTACTACTGTCACTACTACTTCTACTACTTCTGTTATTACTAGTATTACAACAACAACAACAACAAAAACTACTACTTCTACTACTACTACTATTACTACTACTACTACGACTACTACTACTACTACTACTACTACTACTTGGCAAGTCGTAGGTGTGAAGTAATGAATTCAAAATAAAAGTAGTCCATTTATTATTTACAAGTTATTTTAAAGCAAAATAATATTACATCATAAAAAAACTATTGGAATATAGGAACCGAACTAAAACGAATAAGCTTAGGAAAACAACGAATCAAATAAAACCAAGGACCAAAAATCAAGAAAAAATAAATGAATAACCTAAGATAAAGAGCATCGAACCCCTCGATGCGCTGTAGAAAACTGAACAAATACGAAGGTGACAAATGCTTTATAATACAAAGCCACACGCATCTCTATGTCTTAGCATCGTTAGTGTGCATTCTGTGTTGTTTGTGAGGCGGGAATCATCTCGGAAGTGTTTGATTGCCGCCCCCTGGATTCCGCTCGGTGTAGGAATCCTAGGAAGGGGGTGAGGAGACTGGGAAGGGAAGGGAGACGAAGGGGACAGGAAACCATAAAGGAAAGAAAAAGAGTCGAACGAGAATGACATAAAGCAAGATGGAAGAGGATAAAGGGAGAACCGTCATAAGCGAAGGAAGAGAAGGTAGAAAAGATGAAGGGGAGGGGGGTAACACGAAGATAGAAGGGAAGGGATGAAGTTTGAATGCGGAAGAGGAGGGAAATGAGAAAAAACGAAGATGAGCGAAAACGATTGAGAGAAAATGAGAGAAAGTAAGATGTAATATTGTTAAAGAGTGGATAGAGTGTAACTTGCGCAAAGGAGTATGATGGAAAAGGGATGCGGAAATGATATAGAATGGAAAAGGTGGGAGGATGAAAAAGGTGTATATATATATATATATATATATATATATATATATATATATATATATATATATATATATATATATATATATATATATATATATATTGAGAGTAAAATATTTAAAGTTGATTTGTTAAATTGAGGAAATGGGAGTATCTAAATACACACACACATATAAATATTCACACACACACATATAAGTATGTATATATTATAAGTATGTATATATATATATATATATATATATATATATATATATATATATATATATATATATATATATATATATACATATATATATGTATGTGTGTTTAGATACTTCCATTTCCTCAATTTAGCCATTATGTGCTATGCAACCAAAGCAACTAACATCGATACTTTGTGTTGTCATTAAAGTTTCTTTGAAAAATCACATTCTACCACTCACGCTACCACTCACATCCTTCTCGGAATGATCAGGCTGATTTGTTTATCTGCTCTTTATTCATCTCTCTTTCCGTATTTCCTTCCATCCTTCTTTTCATTTATATAACCACCCACCCACCCATCCCTCCCTCCCTCCATCTCTCTCTCTCTCTCTCTCTCGATCCATCTATCCATCCATCCATCCATCTTTCCATCCACCTTTCCATCCATCTAAATATCCACAGCCACCTCACTGCTTTTCGCCCCCATACCGACAGTTCAAGTCCAGGCAACGCATTGCTATCATTGTGACCTATTGTGACTGTTTAAATATTTGCAACTATTGCAATTTCGGATGAATATCGTGATTGTTGTGAACATTTTTGCTATTGTTTATTTCCTGCCCATCCATCCTTCCAAGTATCCATCCATCTTTCCATCTATCCATCCTTCCATCTATCCAACCTGCCACCTCTCCATCAATCCTGTCTTCCATCTATCCATCCATCAATCCTTCCGTCCATCTATTCATCCATCCATCCATTTATCCACCCATCCATCTATCCACCCATGCATCCTTCCATCCATCCATCCATCTTTCCACCCATCCATCCATCCGTCCATCCACTCATCCATCCATCCATCCATCCATCCATCCATCCATCCATCCATCCATCCATCCATCCATGCGTCCGTCCATCCAGTTTCATCAAAGGAACGTGTCCGCTTAGCCTTGGCATGTGTTAACTTGTCTACAAACTACACTTTCATGTTAAGAAGAGTTTCGTTCCGCACAATCGTACGTAGAGAAACGCACAGGCCTTAAACACCAGACATAAAACCCGAGGCACTGAACAAACTGAGTGTCTTTTTCTCAATTTTTCTTTTTTAGTTGTGCTCATCTTTATTTGTTTTATTTTGTATTGTGAAACGGTGGAGAACGATACGAAGCATTCGGAGACATCAAGGCATGGTATTATATTGGTTGTTTATGTAAGCTGTCACTCCCATTATAAGATACAAACTTTTTATTTTTTCTAGAACCCTTTTTAGTGGGATATGAACTTGGATGTTTAATTTCACTTAAACACTTAATCTAATCATATTTTGTTTTACTGCATGTGCTTGGTAAAATTACGTTAACTATGGTTTGAATTTAATTTAGCTATCAGGGTAGGAATCGTGGTTAGGGGGTCGAGGAGACATGTAAGGGCAGGGGAGACAGAGGGGGCAGGAAGCCATAAAAGGAGGAAAAAGAGTAGAACGAAAATGACATAAAGCAAGAAGGAAGAGGATAAAGGGAGGAATACGAGAACTGGCATAAGCGAAGGAAGAGAAGGTAGAAAAGATGGTGTGGGGGATTTAACACGAGGATAGAAGGGAAGGGAAGAAGATAGAATGGAACTATAGTTGTATTATTGGGTTCACTGAGGTTAATGGAGGTATGGTTACTTTAATATTGTTTTTATTTAACTTTATTATCCAGTTC
>NC_051388.1:23284424-23286924 GCF_015228065.2 Penaeus monodon | reverse complement strand
GGGAGTGACAGCTTACATAAACAACCAATATAATACCATGCCTTGATGTCTCCGAATGCTTCGTATCGTTCTCCACCGTTTCACAATACAAAATAAAACAAATAAAGATGAGCACAACTAAAAAAAGAAAAATTGAGAAAAAGACACTCAGTTTGTTCAGTGCCTCGGGTTTTATGTCTGGTGTTTAAGGCCTGTGCGTTTCTCTTACGTACGATTGTGCGGAACGAAACTCTTCTTAACATGAAAGTTTTAGTTTGTAGACAAGTTAACACATGCCAAGGCTAAGCGGACACGTTCCTTTGATGAAACTGGATGGACGGACGCAATGGATGGATGGATGGATGGATGGTTGGATGGATGATGGATGGATGGATGGATGGATGGATGGATGGATAGATAGATGGATAGGTGGATAGATGGATGTAGGGATCGGTGGATGGGTGGATGGATGGACGGACGGACGGACGGACGGACGGACGGATGGATGGATGGATGGATGGATGAGTGGATGGACGGATGGATGGATGTGGAAAGAGGGATGGATGGATGGAAGGATGCATGGGTGGATAGATGGATGGGTGGATAAATGGATGGAATGGATGGATAGATGGAAGAAAGGATTGATGGATGGATAGATGGAAGACAGGATTGATGGAGAGGTGGCAGGTTGGATGGATGGATGGATGGATAGATGGAAAGATGGATGGATACTTGGAAGGATGGATGGGCAGGAAATAAACAATAGCAAAAATGTTCACAACAATCACGATATTCATCCGAAATTGCAATAGTTGCAAATATTTAAACAGTCACAATAGGTCACAAGATAGCAATGCGTTTGCCTGGACTTGAACTGTCGGTATGGGGGCGAAAAGCAGTGAGGTGGCTGTGGATATTTAGATGGATGGAAAGGTGGATGGAAAGATGGATGGATGGATGGATAGATGGATCGAGAGAGAGAGAGAGAGAGAGATGGAGGGAGGGAGGGATGGGTGGGTGGGTGGTTATATAAATGAAAAGAAGGATGGAAGGAAATACGGAAAGAGAGATTGAATAAAGAGCAGATAAACAAATCAGCCTGATCATTCCGAGAAGGATGTGAGTGGTAGCGTGAGTGGTAGAATGTGATTTTTCAAAGAAACTTTAATGACAACACAAAGTATCGATGTTAGTTGCTTTGGTTGCATAGCACATAATGGCTAAATTGAGGAAATGGAAGTATCTAAACACACATACATATATATATGTATATATATAATATATATATATTTTATATATATATATATATATATATATATATATATATATATATATATACATACTTATAATATATACATACTTATATGTGTGTGTGTGAATATTTATATGTGTGTGTGTATTTAGATACTCCCATTTCCTCAATTAACAAATCAACTTTAAATATTTTACTCTCAATATATATATATATATATATATATATATATATATATATATATATATATATATATATATATAATATATATATATATATATATACACCTTTTCATCCTCCCACCTTTTCCATTCTATATCATTTCCGCAATCCCTTTTCCATCATACTCCTTTGCGCAAGTTACACTCTATCCACTCTTTAGCAATATTACATCTTACTTTCTCTCATTTTCTCTCAATCGTTTTCGCTCATCTTCGTTTTTTCTCATTTCCCTCCTCTTCCGCATTCAAACTTCATCCCCTTTCCCCTTTTATCTTCGTGTTACCCCCCTCCCCTTCATCTTTTCTACCTTCTCTTCCTTCGCTTATGACGGTTTTCCCTTTATCCTCTTCCATCTTGCTTTATGTCATTCTCGTTCGACTCTTTTTCTTTCCTTTATGGTTTCCTGTCCCTTCGTCTCCCTTCCCCTTTCCCCGTCTCCTCACCCCCTTCCTAGGATCCTACACCGAGCGGAATCCAGGGGGCGGCAATCAAACACTTCCGAGATGATTCCCGCCTCACAAACAACACAGAATGCACACTAACGATGCTAAGACATAGAGATGCGTGTGGCTTGTATTATAAAGCATTTGTCACCTTCGTATTTGTTCAGTTTCTACAGCGCATCGAGGGGTTCGATGCTCTTTATCTTAGGTTATTCATTTATTTTTTCTTGATTTTTGGTCCTTGGTTTTATTTGATTCGTTGTTTTTCCCAAGCTTATTCGTTTTAGTTCGGTTCCTATATTCCAATAGTTTTTTTTTGATGTAATATTATTTATGGCTTTAAAATAACTTGTAAATAATAAATGGACTACTTTTATTTTTAATTCATTACTTCACACCTACGACTTGCCAAGTAGTAGTAGTAGTAGTAGTAGTAGTAGTAGTAGTAGTAGTTTTTGTTGTTGTTGTTGTTGTAATACTAGTAATAACAGAAGTAGTAGAAGTAGTAGTGACAGTGTACTAATAGTAGTAGTAGTAGTAGTAGTAAGGAAGTAGAGTATAAGGGTGAAGTAGCAAATTTGTAGTAGTAGTCACCGCAAGGGCA
>NC_051388.1:23279111-23284324 GCF_015228065.2 Penaeus monodon | reverse complement strand
TTATTATTATTATTATTATTATTATTATTATTATTATTATTATTATTATTATTATTATTATTATTATTATTATTATTTCTATTGTTATAATTATTATTATCTTTATTATTATTATCATTATGATGATGGTAATGATTATTATTATTATTATTGTTATTATTATTATTATTATTGTTATTATTATTATTATTATTATTATTATTATTATTATTATTGTTATTATTATTATTATCATTGTTATTATTTTTATTATTATTATCATTATTATTATTATTACTATTATTATTATTATTATTGCTATTATTATTATTATTATCAATGTTATTATTATTATAATTATGGGTGGGTGCTTCACGCACATGGTGATGTGAAGCGATGGTGTGGTAGCCTAGATAGTGTTAAGTGCTTGCGTGCCTTCTCGCTTGCAGCTTCCACCCCTGGCTAGCCCAGTGCGAAAAAGGGAGCAGCTTCTGCATAAGTCTCCCCTGCCAGGTCACAGCCTCTCCATCATCAAGACTTTTGCAGCGCCTCCTCGTGGCCACCCATGGGTAACTGGGTACCTTGCAGTCCCAGGCTAAATCTGTGGGGGATCTCGGAGCAGCAGGAGGCCCCAGAGGTACGGAGTTATGGCCCACCGGCGTGTGGACACGCTCTGGCTTTGTACCAACTCCTGCCCCCTAGCCACCCTGGGGTAATGGGGCGGCTCGGGGGAGGTGGGCCTTGCCAGTCCTCCTCCCCCCAGAATGACCCTCTGGCAACGTCCTGTATAAATGAAAATGCTGGGGGGAGGGGTGTTGTCCCTCCCACCCAGCAAGTAAGGCGGGCTGTGGGTCCCGCTGGGAGGGCAAATGTCGGGGTGCAGGATTGGAATGAGAGTTACTCGTCCTGCCTGCGCCCCGGCAGGCGCCAACCCACCATGAAGCTTGTGGGGGAAAGCCCTCGGGAACCCCACAGGTGGATAGGCGGTCCCACAACCTGCCGACCCCCTTTATTTGGGGCTGTGTTGGCGGGGGCGGCAGAGGTGGCGTGCACCCGGAGTGACCACCCGAGGCTTAATCTCAGGCGTGCTTTCCGGGTAGGCGCTTGAAACATTCGGTCCTTGCGGCAGGATGAGCGGTTACCTCTGCTATCGCGGGAATTGAAGCGACTGGGAGTTGAGGTGGCTGCCCACTCAGAGGTGAGAAGACCTGGTAGCGGCACGATCAGTGTGGGTGGTTACACCTACTACGGTCGGGCCGCAGCGATGGTCACCACCTCCAAGGTGTAGCCATAGCCATCTCCAGTGGACTTCAGCCCGCGGTAGTCGAGGTGACACCGGTTGATGAGCATATCATGGCATTGAGACTGAAGCATGCTTTTGGCTTCTTGTCTCTTATTGCTGTATACACTCCTACCGATGTATATAAAACCGATGTGAAAGAGGCGTTCTATGCCAAACTCGCATCTGTGGCTGATGATTGCCCCTGGCGAGACATTCGCATTGTTCTGGGCGACTTCAATGCGGTATCCGGCTGTGACCGAGCTGGCTACGAGATGGCTGTCGGCCCCCATGGCTCGGGAGCTGATCCCAGCAGCGAGAATAGCCTCCTTCTCCGAGACTTTGCTAGGTCCCAGAAAATGAGGATCTCTGGCTCCTGGTACCAGCGCTCCAACCCGCATCGCTGGACTTGGTACAGCAATACGGGTAATGTGGCCAAGGAGATCGACCACATTCTTGTCAGCACGCGATGGAGGATCCTCCAGAACTGCAGGGTTTACCGGAGTGCCAAGTTCTATGGCACTGACCATGTGGCTACCCTGCAGGTCCACTTCAAAACTCCCCGTCCCTCCAGTGGCCACCCTAAGGTGTTTCACTTGGACAGACTAAGGGAGGAGGAGTGTGCCCGTGGGATCGCCACGGCAGTCTCTGACCGATTCACAGAAACCAGCAACCTGACGGCCCAGTTGCTCTGTGGGAGTCCTTCAAACACGTAACACTCGAAGCAGCTCAGGAGTCCATTGGCGTACGCCCAAGGACAAGGCAGAATACCATCTCCCTGGAGACATTAGAGGCCACTGAAGCATGTCGCAAGGCTCGGCTGAATGGGAATCAAGTCTTGCGTCGTTCCATGGTGCGTAGGGCTCGGACACTGCTGAGAAGGGACAAGGAACAGTCTATCAGGAATCTTGCTGAGGAGGTCGAAGGCCATTTCTTGGTAAATGACCTTCGCCCTGCCTACCAAGCCCTGAGAAAACTGAACCTTAAGCCCTCCTCACAGATGACTGCAGTCCGATCAGCGGATGGACGGATCATCTCAGATCATGTTGGGGTTCGTGAACATTGGGCTGAGTATTTTGAACAGTTGTACCAGGTGGACCCTCCAACAGTTAGCTTGGATGCAAGCAATGTCGCAGTGCCTGTGCACCCATCAGCGAGGAACCTCCTACCCTAACAGAGGTTAGGCTGGCGATTTCCAAGCTGAAGAGTGGGAAAGCTGCAGCATATGTGATATCCCTGCTGAACTGCTAAAGGCTGGGGGTGAACCTATGGCTCGGGGCCTGCACACAGTCCTGACTGCCATTTGGCAGTCTGGTACCATTCCCCCTGACCTGCTGAGGGGTGTGGTCATCCCTCTCTGGAAGGGGAAAGGGGATCGATGGGACTGTAGCAACTACTGTGGCATTACACTGCTCAGCATACGAGGCAAGGTTCTCGCCCACATTCTTCTGAAACGGATCCGCAACCACCTACAGAGGCACCAGAGACCGGAGCAGTCTGGATTTACTCCTGGCAAGTCCACAATAGACCGTATACTAGCGCTTCGAGTAATTGTGGAACGCCGTCATGAGTTTGGTCGTGGGTTGCTCGCAGCCTACATCGACCTCAAGAAGGCGTTTGACTCGGTGCATCGGGAATCGCTATGGGAGATCCTGAGGCTCAGGGGAATTCCGACACAGATTATTGGCCTGATAGCAAGCCTCTATACTGGTACTGAAAGTGCTGTAAAGTGTGGTGGGGGTATGTCGAACTTGTTCCCTGTTAATTCAGGGGTGAGGCAAGGCTGTGTCCTTGCACCCACACTTTTCAACACTTGTATGGACTGGATAATGGGCAGAGCTACTAGCCAAAGTCAGTGCGGAGCAACACTAGGCAATATTAAGGACCTTGACTTTGCCGACGATGTTGCCATCCTATCTGAGTCCTTGGAGTCACTTGTGGCGGCTCTTGATGCATTTAGCAATGAAGCGAAGCCCCTAGGCCTAGAGGTCTCCTGGACCAAGACCAAGATTCAGGACTTTGGGGGCCTGTTAGGGGAACCCGTTCAGTCGATCCATGCTTGCGGCGAGGACGTTGAAGTCACAGAAAGTTTTACATACCTTGGTAGCGTAGTCCATATCTCTGGGTTGTCAAACCAGGAAGTCAGTAGACGGATTGGTCTGGCAACAGGAGCCATGAACTCGATCAACAAGAGCGTTTGGAGATGTCGGTACCTATGCAGAAGGACCAAGCTGCGAGTCTTCAAGGCCTTGATACTTCCAGTTTTGCTCTATGGAAGCGAAACCTGGACGCTATCCAGTGCCTTGGAGTCTCGCCTTGATGCCTTTTGTAACAAGTCCCTTCGCCGGATCATGGGGTACAATTGGCAGGACCACGTGTCCAACCGGCGGTTACACCGTGAGACTGGCATGGGACCTGTTACTTGCATAATCCGGGATCGCCAACTCAGGCTATATGGCCACCTAGCTCGCCTCCCTATGGACGACCCTGCCCATCAGGTTGTCTCTCTGCGAGACAACCCTGGGTGGAGGAGACCTGTGGGACGACCTAGGAGATCATGGCTTGGGCAGCTCGACGAGACCTGTCGCGAGGAATTAGAGATGGGCCGTGTGCCTGCCTGGAGACTCGCCTCGAGGGATCCTCGTGGCTGGAAGCGAAGGGTGGATGCGGCCATGCGCCCCCGTCGGCGTTAGCCCCTTGATGATGATGATATTATTATTATTATTATTATTATTATTATTATTATTATTATTATTATCATTATTATCATTATTATTATTATTATTATTATTATCATTGTTACTATTATTATTATTGCTGTTGTTGTCGTTGTTCTTGTTGTTGTTGCTGTTGTTATTGTTGTTCTTGGTCTTGCTGTTATTATTATTATTATTTTTATTATCAATATCATATTATTATCAATATCAATATCATCATCTTCATTATCATTGTTATTTTTACTACTATTATCATTATAGTAATCATTACTATTAACATCATTATTATAATTATCATTATCATCATAATCACTATTATTATCGATATTGTTATTATTGCTGTTTTTCTTATTGTTATTGTTATTATCATTATTATCATTATCATCATCATTATTATTATGATTATGATTAGTATTATTATTATTATTATTATTATTATTATTATTATTATTATTATTATTACTATTATTATTATTATTATCATTAGTTTTATTATCATTATTGCCATTATTATTATTATTATTACTATTATTATTATTATTATTATTATTATTATTATTATTATTATTATTATTATCATTATTATTATTATTGTTATTAATATTATTATGATGATATGATGATGATGATGATGATCTTTATTACTATCATTATTATTATTGTTATTATTATTATTATTATTATTATTATTATTATTATTATTATCATCATCATCATCATCATCATCATCATCATCATCATCATCATCATCATCATCATCATCATCATCATCATCATCATCATCATCATCATCATCATTATATCAACATTATTATCATTATTCTTATTAATATAACTAGTGTTCTTCTTATCAATATTATTACTATTATTATTGTTGTTGTTGGTATAATAACCCTCTGACGTTGCACACCAACGCACAAGGCAGTAGGTTCTCTCACTTGGTTTGGTCCAATATGCGTGATGTGTACTCGGCGTGGTACTCTGAGACAACGGGTGAGAGTTAAGGGTGCCAGTGAGAACCTGTATCTCAGAATCCTATCAGACGAGGCACTACGTCTGCTGAGGGAAGAGAAAGGAGTGAGTGAGTAATTGAGAAAGAGAGAGAGAGAGAGAGAGAGAGAGAGAGAGAGAGTCAGATAGATAGACAGGGAGACAGACAAACAGAGAGACAGACAGACACATTAACAGTCGGACAAACAGATAGACAGACACACAAACACACAGGTAGACAGACAGAG
>NC_051388.1:23261611-23264111 GCF_015228065.2 Penaeus monodon | reverse complement strand
CACAATAAGCATGGGCACAACTGTGGTAGTATTCCTTGACCTGGAGAAGGCCTTTGAATTAGGAAGTCTTCTTGCCATTCAGGAGAGCCTGATCCAGAAGGGAATTAGAGAAAAGCTCTTAGCTTGGATAGGTAACTACTTCAGGAACAGGACAGCCAGAGTCAAATTCCAAGGTCACCTATCATAGCACATGCCACTAGAAATGGAACGCCACAGGGTGGGGTTCTCAGTGCAGCCCTTTTTAACACATTAATGTCCTGTATCCTAAATATAAACCTCCCAGTGGGGTGCAAGATCATCTCCTGTGTAGACGATCTTGCTATCATCTCCACTGGACCATGCTGCCTAAATAAAGCCCAACATTGTCTGGACCTCGTGTCTGAGGAGTGTTGTAGGACAGGACTAAAGATCTCTGCAGCCAAATCCAAAGCCATAGCTCTGAGACAAAAAGTTCAAGGCACAAGTCCGAAAATCCAGGGAATTGACTTGGAATGGGTTCAGGACTTCCTCTACCTTGGGGTAAGGATAGACTGGACCCTCTCCTTCCAGAAGGAGGTCCAGTACCTGGTTGAACAAACCAAAGCAAGACTGTCTGTCATGAGAGCAATGAGTGGGAGACGCATAGGAGCCAAACACAAAGTACTAAGATCATTCTATGTGCATGCCGTCCGGCCCATTTTGTACTATGCCTCACTCACTCTGATTGGCACAAAGAGAAAACAAAGACAAATTGGAGGCAGTCCAAAATGAAGCTGCCAGGATCTTTCTGGGTGCCCCAAGGTGTACGAAGGTCCTCAATCTCCTCATGGAGGCAAACCTTCTCTCCCTGGACTCACGAATCAATCTAATAGCAGCACAATTCCTGTCAAAGGTTATCCAGGTTCCCAGGAACACAAACCTAGGACAAAAAATTGTCAGACGCCTAGAACAAGACAACGAGCTCTTTGCAAACAACTCCTGGCTGTCTCACACAGCCAGGATGTTAATTCGCCATCAGCTCAAAGAACAGCTTCTTGGTAAGGGCATGGACTCCCCCCGCCCTAACTTTGTCGAAGCCCCGCCGTGGGCACAAACCTCGATAGAGTTTTCCATCATGGAAATAGAATAAAAAAGAGTCAGCACCCCACGCCTAGTCTAAAGGCAGAAGCCCAGAGGGTCATTGCAGCCATCACTTCTCAGGGTAGTAGAACATACTTCACGGATGGATCAGTCGATCCCTTGAGCCACACTGCAGAGGCCGGTTTTGCAGCAAGGGATGCCACAAAATCCGTGAGGGTAACAGACAGAGGCAGTCACAATCATGGGAGCCCTAGGCCACATGTCCCTGTGGGAAAGACACATGGTCATACATACAGACTCCAGGGCAGCCATCGACTGTCTTCAGCAGCGTTCATGCAAAGACAATATCTACCTTCTGACTACTATCCTCACAATGGCACAGAGGATTCTTGCTCAGGGTAGAAGAATAATCATAAACTGGGTCCACAGCCACATTGGCATCAGAGGGAATGAGCTTGCTGACAGACTAGCCGACATTGGCAGGGATATACCCACAAATCCCATGATCATACAACCTAGCAGAAAATTACTAAAGGAGAAGTGTATTGCCGCTGCTCATACCTTCTTCCTGCAGCTTCACAGAGAGGAAACGAGATCCTTCCCCTCGGCCAGCTGGTACTCAGATGCCACAGGCTATGAACTACTGGCACTCTCTGAAAAAATCAAGAGGTATCGAAGTCATTCTTCACAGAATGCGCCTAGGTTTCCACTGTGCATGGCAGATCATAGAGACAATAGACCGTGAAGAGAGGTGTTGCATGCATTGCGGCGAGCCGAACGCCACACTCGTACATTACTTACAGAATTGTGAGCACACACAATTCCTGAGACAGGGTCCGCCGACATCAGCCGTTGTGCTAGCACAGAGATTATGCGGTATGCTTACACCATGGCGGCAAGAGCGCCTGCTGGCAATCCCACCACCATGGTAAGCACCAAGTGTCAGAGAACAAAATGAGACAGCCATAAAAAGCTGACACTGGCCGGGCCATATATGGAAGGCCCGGGCGAAGCTAGAACTTCGCAAATCTCTATCGTATCATATATCGAATCAACACACACTCATCAGATAGGCTCTCACCATCGAACACCATTGTGAGCTCCACAAATAAAGAGCTAATTTGACTAACCGTAGTGTTTACCTAAACCTACAATATATATATATATATATATATATATATATATATATATATATATATATATATATATATGTATGTATGTGTGTATATGAATCCTCTAATAGAATTCACTATATTTTCCTATCAAATATATTCGCTAACTACGCCGCCCTCGCGACAGGACAAGGCAAGCAGTTCGGCAAAAAGGGAAGGAAGGAAAGGCAAAGAGAAAAGAGCTGACATTAGCAGGATAAAACGAAGAACAGATTACGCGTAAAACAGGATCGCTGAGTCATACTGCCTTGATGACACTTCGCTCCTCC
>NC_051388.1:23229111-23234111 GCF_015228065.2 Penaeus monodon | reverse complement strand
ACACCTTTCCACTACATGTGCGATCGTTAATGGCTCTTGGCATCCCTCACAAAGTGCTTGACTTTTAGCCATCATCAGTCTTGTGTGCCCGACTCTTAGTCTTGTTAATACAACTTTTCGGTTGGGATGGATGTTAGTCACCCAACTGCCAAGGTCATATCTAATCTCTCGCAGTTGTTTCTGGAGGTATCCCTCCATTGTTCCTTTCATTTATCACGAAGACAACTCCTGATGCTGGGTTTCAGGTCGGTGTGTGGGAGAGGAAAACGAGCATCACAAGGCTGAGCAGCAGCTGCCTTGGCCTTCTGATCAGCTCACTCATTCCCACTGATACCAACATGTGCTGGCACCCAACACAGAGTTATCTTTTTACGTGTTGACATCAGTGCAAACCAATCTTGAACCTCCCTCACTACTGGATGTGATGAGTTTAAGCTCTTGATTGCTTGCAAGGCACTACGAGAGTCGCAATATATCACAATAGAATGGTTCGTAAGATCTCTAGTCATCTTAACTGCTGCAAGGATGGCATGTAACTCTGCAATGAAGATCAAGGCTGCTAGAGAAAGACTGCCAGATGCAGCCTTCCTTCTGCTCACTGCTGCAAAGTCCACACCATTTTCAGACTTTGAACCATCTGCATATATATTGCATCTGATCCTTGGTACTTAGAAATATGCTGAAGAAATCTCTCTCTGACTTCTGTTTCGGATCTCTCCCCTTTCCTAATTCCACACAAATCCAGCTCGACTTGATTAGTCCAAGGGGGGAATTGGGGAATTCCAATAGCCAGAACCTTAGTGAGACTTAAATTAAGATCTTCCACAAGATTCCTCATTCTCCTACCATAGGATTGGCTATCCTCAACGGGGTTGAAAACAAATCTGGATGTAGGAGATCCTGGAATCCTTTGTAGAGTCGTGTAGTAAATCAGGTTCATGTAGTCCTGGTGTAATGAAAAAGGTGGTTCTCCACTCTCAGCAAACAGGGACTCCACAGGTGAAGACCTGAAAGCCCCAGTACAGATACTGAGAGCTTCATTATGAACTGAGTCCAACATCTGGAGAACAGTGGGAGTTGCAGATGAATAAGCCTCACATCCATAATCAAGCTTACAACGAATAAGCAGAAGCGTTTTGTGGTCTGCACCCCAAGATAGATGTGAAAGAACCCGCAAAATACTGAGCACTTTTGTAGCCTTCACTTTTAACTGTTTGATGTAAGGCACCCATATAAGCCTTGAGTCAAAAATTAGAACCAAGTACTTCATCTCTTGGACAAATTGCAGTGGGTTTGCTCCTAAATAGAGGGAAGGATGGAATTTTACTCGTTTGCGGAAATGTTTAGCCATGGTCTTACTTATAACCTGATTTATTGCAGCCTGTATGTGTCCTTGCACATCCTGTAAGCTTCCTCCTGAGCAGTACAGTGTAAAGTCATCCACATACAGAATACATGAGACAGCACTTGGAACAACCTTTACAATGTCATTTATAGCAATGACAAATAGGGTCACACTTAAGACACTCCCTTGTGGGACCCTTTCCAACTGATCTTCCAGGTTAGAGAAACTGTTTCCCACCCGAACTCTAAACTTCCTGTTAGCAAGGAAGCTTTGTATGAAGGTAGGTAATGCTCTTTTTAAACCAATGTCATACAATTTCAAGAGTATGCCATGCTTCCAAGTGGTATCATAAGCCTTTTCTAGGTCAAAGAAGACTGCTAACATGTTACGTCGCTGTGCGAAGGAATTTTGTATAGCAGTTTCCATCCTTACAAGTGCATCTATGGTCGATCTCAATCTTCTAAACCCATATTGATATGGGGTCAGCATGTTTTCCTTTTCTAGCAGCCATGTCAACCTGAAGTTTACCATTTTCTCCATCAGCTTGCAGATGCAGCTAGTGAGAGAAATTGGTCTGTAAATTCCTGGTGTGGAAGTATCCTTGCCAAGTTTAGGGACAGGAATGATTATAGCCTCTTTCCATGTGGATGGCACTATACCCTCTCTATAGACCCTATTGAACAAGTCCAACAGGAACTTCTGGGAGCTCTCCAGTAAGTGAGATATCATTTGGTATGGAATACCGTCACTTCCTGGGGCAGTCTTATGGCAGAACTGTGCAGAAATGGCATGTTGTATGAAAGTTCTGCTGCAGTCCTACTAAAGAACGACACCTAGTTTCGTTCCTGTTCAGCCCAAAGAGTGGAGAATCGGGCAGTGTAAGATGCTCCAGAGGAGATTTCTGCCATGGATTTAGCTAGCTCATTAGCAACATCTTTTTTGTCTGTGATGATTATGCCATCTATCTTCAAAGCAGGTGGTGACAGTGATGTGGTCTTTCCAGCGATCTTACGCACCTTGTCCCATACCCATGCTAAGGGGGTCCCAGAATTAATTGAGGAGACATACTGTCTCCATGATGTCCATCTGGCCAACTTTAGCACTTGCCTGGCCTTGGCTCGGGTCTTTTTGTAATGGATTAAGGTTACTTTGCTGGGGCATTGTTTCAACTGCCTTAAATCAGCTTTTCTTACTCTGACAGCTTGTTGGCATTCATCAGACCACCATGGAACCGGAGGTCGACGGCAATGTCCACTACTTTTGGGAATGGATGCTTCTGCTGCAAGGTGAATTCGTGATGTGAAGTGATTAACAGCATTTAGAACACACTGGAAATCATTTACAGATCCTTGAAATACTGCAGTTGATCTAAAAAGATTCCAGTCCGCATGTTCATGATGCCATCTCTGCACTCCATTGGCTGGAATACCATTCACCTCCTGCAAAAGTATTGGAAAGTGGTCGCTTCCATGACCTGCCAAGTGAAATTCATCTGTGAATCAGGTGAGCCAATTGACAGGTCTATATTGGAGAATGTCCCAGTTTGAATTTGGAAATGTGTGGGAGTGTCACTATTCAGTAAAACTGCATCTACTCTTAAGAACAAGGACTCCAAGGTCCTTCCTCGAGGGTTGCACAAAATGTCTCCCCAGAGGTGATGCCGACCATTGAAATCTCCCAAGAGTAGAGATGAATGTGGCAAATGCCCAAGTAGATCTTCCAAATCATCTATGTTGAGATTATGTGGAGGAAGGTAGATAGATGCAACAGTGTAAGGTTTGGGTATCCAGTTTTCCAAACTACTTCTTCATAAGGTGTTTGGCAGCACCTGTGGTCAAGGTTGCCCCACACCTTTAGGCTGTCCCTTTCCAGGATCTTGGGAGAATCTTTTGAGGGGTTGTTTACCTGTGGAACTAGTTTCCACAGGCTTCCTTTGGACAGGCTCAGGATTTCTTTGCCTGGGCAAAGGACTGACGTGCGCACTTTGCTTCAGGGGCATTCTGCCTAGCAGTGGAGGCCCCTGTGGATGTGATGGCAGCTGGAGCTGTCACTGTTGAGGCCTCTGGAACCATGCCTGACAGTTCTAAATACCCACATTGAAATGAGTCTTTTGAACAGGCTCAGGATTCCTTTGCCTGGGCAAGGGGCATACCTGAGCCTTTGCTTCAGGGGTATTCTGCCTAGCAGTGGAGGCTCCTGTGGATGTGGTGGCAGCATGAGCTGTCACCGTTGAGGCCTCTGGAGCCTTACTTGATGGCTCCAAAGACCTTACTATGGGAGGAGGAGTCTCCTCAATAGACCCTTCACTCCTACTCCGTTTTTTTTGGAATTCACCAGAGGCAGTTTCAGCAATTGGGGACTGAGGTTTAAAGGAAGTGGCAGAGTGTGGAGTGTAAGAAGCACCGGAGGGAAAGGGTTGGTGGGAAGGAGGATGGGCTAGAACCGAAGCAAAGGATTTACCTGGCTGTGCAAAAAGCATTGCTTTGAAGAAGCTTCATGAGCTTCTATACAGTGGTAATAGCATATTGGACCTGGTCAGTTGTTATCTCCTTGATGTCCTGTTGTACCACACTTTACACATATTCTTGGTGGTCCATTTTCCTTAAAACGGCAAGAGTTGGCTCCATGCCCATAACCCTGGCAGTGGAAGTACCACATAGGATTGGGCACATATGGCTTTTACCTTGAGGTGGTGCCATGCTAACTTGACCGATTCTGGAAGGACTAACATGTTAAAAGTTAGAAGAAGATCTGGTGTCGACTGTTCCAAACCATCAACTTTCTTCTTAAAACGTCTTACTGCCACTACATTAAAATTCTCTAGTTCCTCTAACAGTTTCTCCTCAGAATACCTCGTCAGGTCTCGGGAAAAGACAATTCCCTTACACTGAATGAGGGTTTTGTGAGGAGATCATGAAACTTGAGCCCCAGGGATGTTGCATATTGCATGCAGATGGTCACTCTCATCTGGTAACGAAACCTCAACTATTAGGCTACCATCTCGCTGTGGGGTGATGCGAGGATCACATTGACATACCTCAACTATTTTCTGGTGTACTTAAAAAAAATCAAGATCCATGGTTGATACACCATCAATGGTTTTCACTACTATGTGAAATACTCTCATATGTACCAGGTAAGATTTCCCTAGTGGACTGAGGAGGACTTTTCCCCTTCTTACCTGGTTTGGAAGCCCAGGAACCATTATAATTCCCATTCTTGCCCTTTGGAAGCTGGAAGGGTTCCCAAGTGATATGTAATGTTCCAGAGGGAATGGTCGAGGGATTGTGAAGGTTGTCAGGGAGAGAGCTAGATCTTTGTAAATTTGTAGTACTCATACAAATTAGAATTCTTCATTTCCTCATCCCCCCACCCACCATGGAGTCCAACGAGGGGAAGCTATAGTTTGGCTCAAAATCTCCCAACAGCCACAGGGGTAATGAGGAAATATACACAGCCACTATTACAGTACTAATGGCAGTCCTATGCGCTACCGACTGAATAGTGCCTGCCTGACCCTAGCTATATTTGACCAGCCGTTTGACTTGATTGGGCCTTGATCAAGCCACCCATCTAACCAGAATAAAGGACCAAAGAGGTGTGTTGCTAGCTGCAGGACGCAGCATGCAGCATTGATCAACCTCCAGGACTCCTG
>NC_051388.1:23221611-23224111 GCF_015228065.2 Penaeus monodon | reverse complement strand
TACCTAGCCACTGGGTGGCCAAGCCAGCCCAAGTCAGTGCTGGTCCCAAGCCCGGATAAATAGAGAGAATGGTTACCTAAAAAGGTAACACCGGCACTCTTCGTGGAAAGGAACTGGGGACCCTACCACGTACTCACTCCAAGAGCATCACAACATGAAAAAAAAACTAAGTATCATGCTGTGACCACGGCGGCTCAGACATGAACCTACCGTTAAAATAATTGTATGTATGTATAAATATATATTAAATATATATTTACATGTATATGTACACACACACACACACATACACACACACACACACACACACACACACACACACACACACACACACATATATATATATATATATATATATATATATATTTATTTATTTATTTATATATATATATATATATATATATATATATATATATATATATATATATATATATATGATGGAATAATGCAATGCCGCAATGATATATAGATATATAACAACCTTCCATTCCCGGGCCTCGAACTTAGATCACTCCAGGTATGAAACCGGAGGCCCAGTACTAAACCAACCATACCACACGACCAACAAAAGGAGTATGGAACTAGGATCTAATTGGCTCCATAGACTATCTACTCGTGCATGAGTAAATGATAACAAGGTTTTACACATACTCCCCGTGGGCACTCGGTGGAAAATGAGGTATAATCATTACTCATGTAAGAGTAGATAGGTAATCTCTATTGAGTAGGTTAGATCCTAGTTGCACATTCCTTTTGTACATATATAGTTATACATGTATATATATTATGTATATATATGTAAATCTATCCATATTTAAATGTATGTGTGTTAGTGTGTTATTGCGTGTGTGTGTGTGTGTGTGTGTGTGTTGTGTGTGTGTGTGTGTGTGTGTGTGTGTGTGTGTGTGTGTGTGTGTGTGTGTGTGTGTGTGTGTGTGTGTGTGTGTGTGTGTTAGTGTGTGTGTGTGTGTGTGTGTTAGTGTGTGTGTGTTATTGTGTGTGTTATTGTGTGTGTGTTAATGAGTGTGTGTGTGTGTGTGTGTGTGTGTGTGTGTGTGTGTGTGTGTGTGTGTGTGTGTGTATGTGCATAAACTGTGTAAGCTCGTATATGTATACAAATAAACACACACACACACACACACACACACACACACACACACACACACACACACACACACACACATGACACAAACACACAGCAACTTTACACAAAGAAGAAAAGGAAAATAACAGACAGAAAGAAATGAAAATAAATCGTGACGTTTCGAACTCTTCACGAGTTCCTGTTCAGACGAATAATAAACCCAAATGAATCATCTATTTCGGTTTATTATTCGAGACGGGAATGAAACACTCACCTCCCGTTCACTGTTATCTTTCCGTTATCTACTTGGACAAATAAGTGATCAATCCTTCCCTTCTAACTCTCATGATTTTCCTTTCCTACATTTTACTATTTATTTTACTACACTTGATATTTGGTTCAGTTCCCAATTCATTACTTGGCACAATCGGAAATGTCCTTTTCGACAAATTCCTTTGCTGCATCAACACACACACACACACACACACACACACACACACACACACACACACACACACACACACACACACACACACACACACACACACACACACACACACACAAATAATAATAATAAAAAATCTTACCAATAATGGCAAGCAGTAAACATATTGTGTGGCTCACCTCCTTTCTCTCTTTCTCTGCCCACCTCTGTGTGTGTGGGAGGAGAGGAAAGACCATAATTCTATACATACAGATTCAACATTTATATTTGATGAAGGGCGTAATGATTAAACTGCTTATTCCCTTCCCCCAATGGAACTGTGAACGTTTAAGCTAGCCATTTATAGATAATCATAATTTGCACTTTTAATTCGAACACTAGTTTTTGCGATATTGATATGCCTTTAAAATGAAAATACAGAAAAAAACATAGGCAATTTTGCGTGGGTCTAAATGTCTGCACAATTATAATCATTGCACCTTTTAAATGTCGAATATCGATCTCGGTGTACATACAAATTTATCTCTCTCTCTCTCTCTCTCTCTCTCTCTCTGTATATATATATATATATATATATATATATATATATATATATATATATATATATATGTATATGTATGTATCATTAGTATGATAGGTATATGAAAAATAGGAATATTTACGTTTATTTGATAATTACGGGTGAGATATTACGTTGCGCATCTCGAGTGTTTTTTGTTTACCCATGAGCCCACGTATGACGTTGCTGTGGCGGTTGACGCCTCGTGTGTGAATCCACTTCGCAGGGAATATTTGTGTTGGCGACCTTTCACAGAAGTAGCAGTTATTGGGCACAAGTCTTTACACTCATGAAGGTCTGTTTAAGGATATTGAAGGGTTTCAAATTAATATCAGAAGAGGATGATCCTCATTAATATTGATAAATACACGGAACATGAGTTGTGTTGGCGTCGGCCATAATTTGGAGTGTT
>NC_051388.1:23196611-23206611 GCF_015228065.2 Penaeus monodon | reverse complement strand
ATCATTCAAATAAAACCCTCTTTAGCTCCATCTTTAACATCACCATTTTCTGATCTCCCATTTGAACCAAACTTGAGCATCATATAAGATATAATATCTTCTAATGAACACATAATTTTTTTCATGTAAGCAGATTTATTTCACCACATTATGTTTGAATCACATAGAAACATGAAGATTTCAGTAAGATTGAACTTTTCCCAATTCTCTGATATCCATTTCTTGTGATCCTTTAGCCAGGCCAGTTATTTCTTCCCCATGGTTACGGTTAGCCTTATTGGCCTGTATGCATGGTATCCAATCTTTTTTAACTTTTTCCTGGCTGTAGGGGCCTTACACTAGACGTCATAGTGCCTTCATTCATGAGCCAGTTGCTGGGATGACTTTGAGGTACCTTGTTTTACCATATTTACCAGCGTTCTGTTCTCTCTGGTAGAAAAAGCAAACTTTTTTTCCACTTTCCCCTCTGATTGGGTTCATAGCTTTCCAAAGCATCAAGCTTTCATTTCCGTTTTCCAACTGAAGTTTCGGAAACACCCAATTTATTGGCTATTTCTCTTTGGCTTTGGGATGTTTCTTGGAGATAAACTTTAATAATAGAAAAATCTGCCCAACTCAGATTCTTTGATCCACCCATGGTGCATCAGCAGGCAGTCTTGAATCAACTTGCACAGTACAAGGGTTTAGGTTTAGTTAGTGGTGGGCTGTGCATGTATTTGCATGTATCATAAGTAAAACCGAAAACTGGAAATCTGGGAACAATGTTAAGGGACAAATGTCAGTTGTTACATGAAGAACGTGCGAACACTAGCAAAGCCCCCAAACTACTGGAAATTTGCCCTGTTAACATTTTTTTTAAAGCTAATTTAGTAAAATTCTAAATACTACAGATCTATCAAAAACAATAAACAGGCATGATCCTTTTTATTGCATATACCATACAAAACCCAAAGGGAAATGAAAAAACACAAAATCCATAACTGGTTCCAATGATCATATCAGTACTGATTATATATATATATATATATATATATATATATATATATATATATATATATATATATATATATATATATATATATATTATGAAAGTATTATATTTAGAGTTGACCTGAGAAAATATGATCAAGTTACAATACACAGATGTGACCTTCTTAACTACCGAGTTTCGTATATCACCCAGGGGTCGGACAAAGACGTGTCCCAGGCAGGGAGGGTTGTTATTTATCGATATCAATGCGGCATTGCATTATTCCATCTTTCATAAATATACCTCGGTACATCTGACTTAGGATTTCAATTGCTAAATCAATTTCCACCGAGTGCCCACGGGGAGTGAGTGTAAAACTTCGCTATCATTACTCAAGTACGAGTAGATAGGTAATGTCTATGGAGCTAGTAAGATCCTAGTTGCACACTCTTTTTAGTGGGTCGTGTGGCACGGTTGGTTTAGCACTGGCCTCCGGTTTCATACCCGGAGTGACCTAGGTTCGAGTCCTGGTCAGGGAGGGTTCTTATTTATCGATATCAATGCGGCATTGCATTATTCCATCTTTCATAAATATACCTCGGTACATCTGACTTAGGATTTGAATTGCTAAATCAATTTCCATCGAGTGTCCACGGGGAGTGAGCGTAAAACTTCGCTATCATTACTCAAGTATGAGTAGAGAGGTAATGTCTATGGAGCTAATAAGATCCTAGTTGCACACTCCATTTAGTGGGTCGTGTGTGCCACACGACCCAGTAAAAGGTTGGTTCAGCACTGGCCTCCGGTTCCATACCCGGAGTGACCTAGGTTCGAGTCCTGGTCAGGGAGGGTTGTTATTTATTCATATGTATATATATATATATGTATGGATATGTAATGTTTATATATACACACACACACACACACACACATATCTATATCTATATATATATATATAATATATATATATATATATAAATATATATATATATATATATAATATATATATATATATATATATATATATATTATATATATATATATATAATATATATATATATAATATTATATATATATATAATATATATATATATAATTTATATATATATATATATATAATATAATATTATATAATATATAATATAATATATAATATATAATTATATATATATATATATATTATAATATATATATATATATATATATATATATATATATATATATATATATACACACACACACGCATACATATATACCTACAGAAGTGAGCATTATGCTCCCCGTTGCGCTTGCTAGTTCTGTTGAAACGTGTCATAAACAGTTCACTGATTCTAGCTAATTGTACACTGTAAAGCCTCAGTCATATGGTTCAGCTTCGTGTCGCGTACGCTCGGTCACACTGACACACGCCCTTTACATGCTCTGCGTCGCAGATACTGCGATAACAAGACGAAGCTTCGAACGAAGAACAATTACAGAAACAAGAACAGTGAATGAAATTGCTTCGTTACAGTTGGACTGTAAAATACCAGTAATTTGTATTACAGCAGTTTAGTTTACAGTGATAAAATATATGAATGATTCAAGGTTTGATTTGTGTTTTATCCGACTGGCTACCCAATACTATAGATTTATTTTCTATTTATATAACTTGTTGGATGATATTCAGTTAAAATAGCATATTGGAATATTTTATCTAATGCTGATCTGCATATGTGCTTTCGGGAGTGGTTATCATCTCTCGCTTAGAGCAATACGTAAAGTGTACTGTATTATGATTTTCCAATGTCCCTGATCATATCATATACATCCTGTTAAGCTTCAAAACACATCTGAATGTGTAAAGGAAACCCTCAGGCTGTCATAGTTTTCTTGTTAAGATCTATTTTCAGTTTGTTTTGCAGTCCTACTGACAAATGTAAAAGGTGCATCGATTTCCGTTTTCAGTGAGAAGAAAGCAAAAAAAAAGAAGGCAATATGTGATAAACCCTTTTACAATATCCTACAATTGTCATTCTTTAACTCATTGCATCGAGCATGGCAGGTAGGAATGATATATCACACAGAAATATCTGTGTATATGTGTGTGTGTTTGAGTGAGTGTGTGTGTGTGTGTGTGTGTGTGTGTGTGTGTGTGTGTGTGTGTGTGTGTGTGTGTGTGTGTGTGCACTTGTCATTCTTTAACTCATTGCATCGAGCATGGCAGGTAGGAATGAGATATCACACAGAAATATCTGTGTGCTGAATCATTATGTATATAAATCAAGTGCTTATATGTGTATGTGTGCGTGACATCTATAAATAGTGAAACCTGCCTGAGCCGGGGTGACATCCATTAATCAAGGAGTTCGGCTAGGGAGCTGCTGAACTCCTGGGTCATGACCTCACCTTCGGAGATAACGAGAAACGCCTGGAGGGGGTAGCCGAGGGCAACAGCTGTGTCCCCACGCCCTAGGCTGGAAGTGACCCAGAAATACCCGAAGGAGTCAGTCCGAGTCTGTTCCTTGAACCGCTAACACCTTCCCTCCAACCCGTAGGAGTCAATCTACATGTCTGTTCCCTCAATAAAGTTTTCCTCTGGACCTGCCAGATAATATAGTGGTATTCTAGTATCATTCAAATTAGAGGCCATTATAGCTGGTGGCAGCGGTGGGATCCGAACCCACGCCTCCGAATAAGGCCAAATATAACAGTTCAGGGCGGAATGAACCGCGGCGTGAACCGCCAGTGCGGACGAAGGCAGGAAATAGACGTGCCTCGCCCGCGTCCGCGTACCGCTGCGCAGAGCAATCCCCCCCTCCCCAACCCTCGTGTGCGTATCTGGAGCCTCCCTCTGGAGCGCAGTACTTTGTCTCGCCTTCTCCCTCGGTGACTGCTCGCAAAAACCAACGACCACATGTGGCTAACTGGGCGCCGAAACCTGGGCAGTGTCGTAGATGTTTAAGGATGCATCGTCCATCTAATTGCTCTGCCAAGCAGTTCTGTCCGTACTGTAACAAGCAGGGTCATGCGTTTAATGAGTGCACGTGGTTTCCGGACCAGGTGGTGATCACTCTTAAATTCATCGCGAGAATGAACAGGGACGGTGCTTATAGTAAGTGGGTGGTTCATTTTTTAGAGGAAGACATGGCAGGGTTCGAACCGGGAGAAGAAGTGCATTGGTCTCCGGTGTAGTTACGTCGTCTTCTCGGTCTCGTGTCGTTAGTGCTGGTATACCGAACACAGGAACGGGCCCCCCTCTCTTACCTGCTAAACTTAATGGGAAAGTCGCATACTCCTTCACTGATACAGGAAGTTGCGTCAGTCTCGTGAGTGAACGGGTGTTAGAGGAGTTTCAGCTCTCGTCGGAGGTATTGCCAGCCAAGGTTTGTGTTAGAGGTGTGACTGGATCTAAGCTAGGTGTAGCCTGAACTACGTATGTAAGATTGAGGTTTGGAAATATAATTTTTCCTCATCAGTTCGTTGTAGTGAAGGGTTACCATAGTTTCCCCGGCCATTTGCTCCTTGGCCATGATTTTGTATATCGTTCTGGTATGTTTCTGCGACCGCAGCAGAATGAGGTGGAAATTCAAGGTGAAGTTTATAAGCTATTTGAGCCGAGTTCCGTCTGGAAACACCCAGACCCTTTTCCCCCTAGCATACTTGGTTCCGCATCTACCACAAACAGCGACACGTCTCGGTTGTGTCATTCATCATACACGACCACACGCACGGACACATCACTCTCCTCCCCTACTCCTCCTCCCTTGACCCTTCCCCCTACCTCCCCTGTCTCTTCCCCACAATTACCTCCTCCCCCTATCCCTCCTCCACAACCGATTCTATCTCCCTCACGTTCCATGACTTCTACGAGTCCTTCTAGGTCTCACTCTATTCATCATGGAGTTGTTTCCCCTCAGCATGCTACAGATACCTCACGCACACATCATGCGACCACATCTCACGCATCATCCCGCTCATCAAAGCATCGAATGTGGGTTGACAATGATGGTTTGGCGCATTTAGTGGCGCGGGAGTCTGTAGTAATTCCGCCTTTCCATGACGTTCTGGTTAATGTAACGGCTTCGGTTGGTAAATATGGCACATGCTTGGTCCTCCCTGAGAATTGTCGAGTAAAGGGGACATGTGCGCAAGTCTATGTGATGAACTTAACACCTGCCCCTTTGTCTATTAACAGTGGTGTCAGATTAATAGATTGTGAGGTCACGGATCTCCTGATAGCTGAGTTTGAACTGCCTGCGTCAGCCTTCTCTGGCACCGTTTCTTCCATGTCCCACGATTCAGCTAACCCATTCTCTGCAGCATTAGCAAAAGCTATGCAGGGGCCATTCGCATTTAGCGAGGGTAAGGAGATACTAGGCAAGTTGTTAAATCAATACCCTGACATTTTATTTACCAAGGACCGTCCGTTAGGCAGAACGCACATGGTAGAGCACTCTATTACTCTAGAGCCTGGCTCTAAGCCTGTGTATATTCCGGCATACAAGATTCCGCACAGCAGGCGTCAGATTCTAGAGGAGGAAGTGCGCGGTATGCTGCAGCAAGGGCTGATTCAACCTTCGACTAGCCCGTGGTCAGCGCCGATGCTGCTGGTGCCGAAGCGTCAGCATGGTTTTCGTCCTGTTTGCGATTTTCGACGCCTGAACAAGGTGACCGTTCCGTCACCTTTTCCTATTCCTAATCTTCGTCAGCTCTTGCAAGAC
This sequence comes from Penaeus monodon, assembly GCF_015228065.2. Lineage (NCBI taxonomy): Eukaryota > Metazoa > Arthropoda > Malacostraca > Decapoda > Penaeidae > Penaeus > Penaeus monodon. Next base: position 23,200,938 of record NC_051388.1, on the reverse strand, counting down.
ATTGGTGGAAAGAGTAAGGTCTTCTCCTCCACTGACCTGGCGAAAGGTTTCCTTCAGGTCCCCCTGGCAGAGGACAGCCACCCATACACTGCATTCTCGACGCATGTGGGTCACTTTGAGTTCCTGGTGTCACCTATGGATCTCAGGAACTCACCTCTAACGTTTAGTCGTCTTCTGGCTCTCGTCCTGCAGGGTTTAATTAATGATCAGGTGCTTGTCTATTTAGACGACATTTTGGTTTGTTCACCTTCGATCAGGGACCATGAGGCGCGGTTGCGCAGTGTTTTTCAGCGACTTTCGGATGCGGGTTTAACAATTAATCTGGCTAAGTGTAAATTCTTTCAGTCGCGTTTAGATTTCCTCGGTCATTCTGTTAGTGCTGCAGGTATTGCCCCTAACGAGGCCAAGGTAAAAGCACGTCACGTTATGACGTAATTTGTTGCCGTCACGGCTGTCCACAATATTTAAGCTCGGATAACGGTACCGAGTTTGTAAATCAGGTGTTAGCCACTCTCACGCAGCAGCTAAATGTGACGCAGGTGAACATTGCCCTTCCGTCCACAGGCTAATGGCATTACGGAACGTTTAAATAGATCCATTCTCACCATTTTGTGTCAACTGGTGGACGACAGCAAGGACGATTGGGACGTTCTTCTCCCCACCGTCCAGTCGGCCATCAATTCTACCTATCACTCTTCCCTGGGCGATAGTCCGCACTTTCTTCTCACGGGACAGGACAAGCGGCTGCCATACGAACTCCTGGAAATGAGGCTGCATCCCCTCTATGCGGACAACTATGCTGAGTACTTGGTTTCTCGGCAGCAGCGAGCGTTTCAGCAAGCAAAGGCGTTCCTGACCAGGTCTCGGGACAGAATAATTGAGTACCAGCATAAGATCGCTTGTGCGAAATCTATTGGGGTCGGTTCCTTGGTTTTTAAGAAAAATCATGCTCATACTACTATTCGGCCTAAGCTTAGTCCATTATTTGTGGGTCCCTACAGAGTTGTGGCAGTAAAGAACAACAAGGCAGAGTGCAAATCTGTCGCTGATGGCTCTGTGCAGTGGTTCCATTTTGACGTCCTGAAGCTGGCTGATCAGTATTATGAGTGCCAGGAATCATGATTGTCCTCTCATTGGTCATCCTTGCTTTGATACATCATCCTTTTCTCATTTACTTGCACTAGTCCTCGAGAATTAGCGAGTTCGTCAGGTATATGTGTTACTTCCGTAGAGTTTTGTTTCTATCTCTATAATTAGGTGCGATTGCATGCTATTACCTGCACCACTCATTCTAGGATGGACCATCATCATCCTATTCCTTTTCTCTTGTAACTGGTTTGTGTGATATATTCTTTATGCTGGTCGTGTGAGTGGTGAGTGATATCTGGCTCTCCCTTCCAGGATGCTGTCGTCCATATTCTTTGTGGCACTCCTCATGGGAGGAGACTAGCATCGCCTGCCGCATAACGTGAAGGACGCACCTGGGGCTATGATTGAGGACCTTGGGAAGGTTTTCCCTATAACAAGCCATGTGGAGGCCCAGTTCTCGCTATTGCCACTCTGCAACGCGTCCAAGCTCATGCTATACCACAGGGACCAGTTAATTTCTCTTCGTAACAGCCTTACCATAGATCCTTCTCTTGATGCACATGACATTCGCCTATTCAATCGTATCTTATCATCGACGATTGCAGAGTTGAATTCTTTCGTAGGGCCTCTCAATCCTACAGGTAGGGCCCGGCGAGGATTATTCAATTTTGTTGGCAATATTGCGCACATACTTTTCGGAGTTGTGGATGACGACACTCTTACATCCGAATTCAGGAAGTATAAGGAAAGCTTATCGTCTGTAGTTCACAGTTTCGACTCGTCTGCTCATGCTGTCAAGACGCTTGAGCACAACGTTCAGGAATTAGCTTCTGATTTTAAGGCTGTGCAAGGTAAGGTCGGTCAGACTGTAGGCACAGTAAACAAGGTTTCTCATCTTACCTCATTAACTTTAACTGTTTTTTCATATCAGAGCACAGTCAACAAAATTACACAGCGATTGAATAGTTTGGCAACAGCCCTCATTCGTGCGGCGCACGGAGAGGTGTCGCCTGACGTGATTTCGCCTGTTGACATGGGCGCGGTACTTAAGAGGGTATCTTCATTTTCTGTCAAGACTCTTTTCCCTTTAAGACAGCTCACTCGGTTTTACGCTAGCCTCAGGTCTTTCCTCACTGCCTCTGGGCTGTCTGTTATCATTCCAGTGCGTCCTTCTACTATCTTTAGGGCGTACCGCATACACCCCTTCCCACACAAAACAAACAGTTCATATTACATGGTTCACGTGCCTCACACATTTATTCTTAGAGAGTTGGGAGGTCATGCTCTATCTTTTCCTGACTTCTTAGACTCCTTTTGAAGCCTACCAAGGACACTTTCGTGTGCTTTTCTTCACCTTTACCTTCATCTCTTCAGACTCCATCTTGTGCTCGTGCTCTTGTTTCAGGTGGCCTGATCACCTCACTCTCTTCCTTCGAGGAGGTGAGAGATCAACTCTCGCCTTTCATGCTCAGTCTTTTGCAGGTGACACTGATCTATTTCTATCAATCAACAGCCGCCACAATTGCTTGCGAGGAGCTTCAGCCAGATAGGTTATTGCAGGGAATCTTTGTCCTACCTCATCACTGTGGGTTGCGTTCTCTGTCATTTAAGGTTCTGGCAATCAAGTCCTTCGTCACGGATGTCGCTGCAGATCCTATAGCGATTAGGCCGGCGCTCCTAACCTTGCCGACAATCAACATCACAATCCCGGAGCTGCATCTACGGCACGTTAGTAAGGTTCAGGACGCGAACGTCGGGTTGATGTCAGACTTTCACATAAACTTCATCTATCCTGTTTATGTTACCTTGTTAGGCATGTTGCTCCTCTTATTAGCGTTTGGCGCATGCTATGCGAAAGCGTATCGGATGCACAGGGAAGAGGATCGTATCGGCAGTAAGGCCATCGAGCGTGCTTCCTCGTGTCCCCCATATCACGGCAAAAGCAAGGCACTGAGTACTTGTACATGTAGTTTGCACTTCTTACTCTATCCTTTCATCGGAACGCTTGAGGTTCAAGTAGATCTTTGCGGATCGCCTTGATCATTCCAGTCTATCAAAAAAAAAAGAAGAAAAGAAAATAAGACATAATAAGAATAATAATAATAAAAAAACAAAAAAAAAACCCTGCTTATTGTTCAACGGCTCGTAGTGCTGTAGTTTCCGCCCCCCCACACCTGTCATATCTTTCTCTCCACCTATGTTGGCCCTTGTGTGCATGGTCTGGTTGCTATTAGCCTGGTCATCGATACCCACACCTCAGGCACGCGGTCGAGGGCGAGGAACCGCAGATAGCTAGAGACTCAGGAATCACCATGTCGGGGACCGTCTACAGAATATGGCGCTACGACGAGGACTTCGCGTATACGGCGCCGTGGACGGGACACCGGAAGACGGACAGGAAGGAGGACGCCGCACAGGACGGGAGGTGGATGAGGACGCGCGCCGTGGAGGATGACGTCTACGTTGGGCCGTCAAGCATTTCTCCGGGCGTGCGAGTAGGACAGCCTTGAGGTGGAGCAATCTATGAGCGCCTCGAGGGCGAGGCGAGGGTAGGTGGCAGAGCGGTGTGACATCTATAAATAGTGAAATTTGCCTGAGCCGGGGTGACATCCATTAATCAAGGAGTTCGGCTAGGCAGCTGCTGACCTCCTGGGTCATGACCTCACCTCCGGCGATAACGAGAAACGCCCGGAGGGGGTAGCCGAGGGCAACAGCTGTGTCCCCACGCCCTAGGCTGGAAGTGACCCAGATATACCCGAAGGAGTCAGTCCGAGTCCGTTCCCTGAACCGGTAACACCTTCCCTCCAACCCGTAGGAGTTAATCTACATATCTGTCCCCTCAATAAAGCTGAGAAACAGATACTGAGTTTTCCTCTGGGCCTGCCAGATAATATAGTGGTATTCTAGTATCATTCAAATTAGAGGCCATTATAGTGTGTTTGAGTGAGTGAGTGTGTGTGTGTGTGTATGTGTGTGTGTGTGTGCGTGCGTGCGTGCGTGCGCGCGCGCGCGCGCGCGTGTGTGTGTGTGTGTGTGTGTGTTTGTGTGTGTGTGTCTACGTGAGTTGATATAAAGCTCATACACACACGTGAGTGAGTGAGTGTGTGTGTGTGTGTGTGTGTGTGTGTGTGTGTGTGTGTGTGTGTCTGTGTCTATGCATATATATACACAAATATATGTAATGTGTATAGATATATGATATATATATATATATATATATAATATATATATAATATAT
>NC_051388.1:23188983-23193983 GCF_015228065.2 Penaeus monodon | reverse complement strand
CACACACACACCCCCCCAGAGTTTGAGAGACACACACACACACCACCCCACCCCATATTATATATATATATATATAAAATTAATTATATATTTGTGTGGGGGTGTTTTGGGTGTGTGTGTGTGTGTGTGGTGTGTGTGTTTTGTGTGTTGTGGGGGTTTTTTTTATACTTTATATATATATATTATATATATTGGGGTGTGTGTGTTTTGTGGTGTGTGTTTTGTGGTGTGTGTGTGTGTGTGGGATTACTTTATATTATTTTATATATAAAATATTATTATATATATATAATATATATTTTATATATGTGTGTTTGGGGTTGTTTTTGGGGTGGGGTTTGGTGTTGTGTGGTGGTGTGTGTGTGTGTGTGTATGTGTGTGTGTGTGTGTGTGTAGAGGTAGACAGATAGATAGATAGATAGACAGATATGTATAAAAAATAAAAAAAATATAATTTTATATACAAATTCTTATGTATAATAATCATTTTAAAACACACCAACACAACACACATTTATATGTATGTATATATGTGGTGGGTTGGTATATAATATATAAAATTTTTATATATATTATATATATATATTTTATATATTATATAATATTTTATATATAAAAATTTTATTATTATATCCACTACCTCCCAATATCCCAACATATAAATGTGTGGGTGTGTGTTTTTTTATATGATTTATAAAAAGAATTTGTTATATATGTTATTTAAAATATTTTTTTATACTATCTGTCTATTATCTATCTATTTTTCAAACCTCTACACACACACACACACCACACATACACCCCCCCCAACACACACACACCCCACACAAAACAAAAAAAACACACACCCCACACCATATATATATAATATATATAATATATATATATATATAAAATTATATTTTATATATAAAAGTATTTTACACAAAACCACACACCCCCCCCAACCCCAAAAAACCCACACACACCCCACAAAACACACACAATATATATATATATATTATATAAAAAGTATACACAAACAAAAAAACCCCCACACACACACACACACCCCCACACACACACACACAACACACACAAAATATATAATTATTATTATTATATATATATATATATTTGTGTGTGGGGTTTGTGTGGGGTGTGTGGGGTGTGTGTGTGTGTGTGTGTTTGTGTTGTGTGTGGATTGTTTTGTGTGTGTGGTGGTGTGTGTATTCTAATAACAGACTTCATGATAAAAAAAAAATAAAAAAAAAAAAAAAAAAAAAAAAAAAAAAAAAAAAAAAAAATATATTTTATATATAATATATATATATATATATATATATATATATATATTTATTTATTTATTTTTTATTTTTTAACAAAACCCCATATAAGAAAATTACAAAATTTGTGTGTGTGTATATTTTATATATATATATATATATATATATATATATTATATATATATATGTAAAAGGTATGTGTGTGTGTGTGTGTGTGTGTGTGGTGTGGGTGTGTTTTGTATAGGTCGCCGGGGTGGCCGAGGGGTTAGAGCGTGGGGACCAAGTTTCCCCACGGGGTGGGGGTGTTGTATAGGGCCGGGGGTGGCCGAGTGGTTAGAGCGTGGGAAACTCAAAAATGAGTTCGAGGGTTGGGGTCACCCCCGGGGCCCCGTTTTTTCCCTTTGGGGGCAGGGAATTTTCCCCTTTCGATTGCCTACCTGGCCGCTGGGTGGGCAAGCCACCCCAAAGTCAGTGCCGGGTAAATAGAGAGGGGTGACTCGATAGAGACAGGGGCGGAGGGAAAATTAGCAAGCCCCGCCTGGGTTGGGGGGAAATTTTTTTTTTTGGGCCCGCGGGGGGCCGATTGGTGAAGCATGGGATCAAGATGGCACAAAAACGGCAATTTTGAGTTCGGGGGTCCGAGTCACCGGCCGGCGCGTTTTTTCCTTGGGAAAAGGAACTTCACCTTAAATTCCCTTTACTACCACGGGTGTCAAGCCCGCCCCAAATCCGTTTCTGGTCTCAAGCCCAAAATAAAAATAGAGAATTTATTTCCTAAAAGGTAACACTGGCACTCTCCGTGGAAAAAAACTGGGACCCTACCACATTTCCCCACTCCAAGAGCATCACAACTGAAAACTACAATTTAAATATCATTAGGGGACCACGGTGGCTCAAACATAACCTACCGTTAATAAAAAATATTTTTTATTAATTTTTAAATTTTTTAAATTTTTTAATTTTTTTTAAACCCCAACCGGTTTTTTATATATTTTATCCCTTTTATATAATATATATTATAATATTATAATATATAATATAATTTTATGTTTTTTATTTTATATTTTTTATATATAATATTTAAAATTATATATATATATATATATATATATAAAATTATGTATATTTTGTGTATATATATATATAATATTTATATATATTAAATATATTAATTTTAATATATATATATATATATATACTTTAAAATATATATTATATTTTAAAATATTAAATATATATATATTTTATATGTGTTGTGTGTGTGTGTGTTTGGTGTGTGTGTGTGTTGTGTGTATGTAATATATATATATTTTATAAATATATACATAATTTTTATATATATATATTTTATATATAAAATATATATAATATACATATATAATGTTATATATATATATATATTATATATATAAAATATATATATATATATATATAAATATATAGGGATATATATATATATACCCCACACACAATTTTGGAAAGTAATTTATAGGTTTTCATGGAAGTAAATTAAAAAGATAAATAAAATAAATTAATTTTTTATTTACATATTTTTTTATATAATTTTTTTTTTATCAGAAGTCTGGGTTTTTAAAAGGGGCCGGGTAAGGAAATGTTGCTGCAAAGCTATACAAAACCCGTAACATTTAAAAAGACTTTTAAATTTTTCCAAGAAAACAAGGGGTTTTACACGAAAAAAAAATTCGCGCACGTAATGCAAGAACAAAACAAGAATGCAAAACCCGGCGCTCGAGTAAACTTGGCCCCCCTTTTACTCCCTTTGCCATATTTGTTTTAGGCCCCCGCCTCTGCCGATTGGTTTTTTTTTCATGGTTGGAGCGCGCCCGTATGTCTTGGAATGAACCCCAATGGAAGGGAAAGGAAAAGGGGTGTTGGATTTTATTTTTAAAGCTGAGTATTTTTTTGGGGGAAAAAAAGGTACTTTTTGCAGGAGGGGGGGGGAGGAGGGGTATGAGCAGGTTAAAAGACATTAACTATGAGAAGGGAAGAATTGGAGGGAAATTAAAAAAAATTTAAAAAAGGGAAAAAAAAGAGGGGGGGGGGTGAATTTATGGATCTTGGAGACACTCCTCAGCGAGTACGTTCGGTCCGAAATGTTTTCTTTATTTGCCGAGGGGAAAAAGTTACGTTTTTATGAAGGTTTTTCAATGAAAAAATAATTGCATGGCCTACCGCGTATATTACAGGTTCTGCAGAAACCCCGACATTAAACAAAATTTAAAATTTTATAACCCATGCCGGATTTAAATTAAAAATAATTTGCAGGAAAACCCCCTTTACATTTTCCCCAGTTTTTAAAGGGTTTTCTCTAAACCTGAAGGATTTAAAAAAGCATCGTCCCTCGCTTCCAAAAGACAGGGGGATATCATTTTTCCCAAAGATAAGCTACCTTAAATTTCCTGCAGGAAATGAAGGAACTTAAAGATGGGGGGAACGTGGTTAACCATCACTGAATCTCGAGAGTCAAAGGGGAGGAAGTCAAGAGTTGGGGTACTTGGCTTTTAGGTTTTATATGGGTGGGTCTGAAATTCCTCACACCCAAAAGGTTGGAGGGCTTCCCGAGTGGAAAAAGGGAAAAAAATGAATCGTGCAAAATCCTGGGAAACCCCGGGAAAAGGAGCCCCAACTACTACCCTTGATGAGGAAGAATATGACTGTCCTGTTTACTGCTGAGTCACGCAGAAAACAAATTTCTTTGTGGGAAAATCGATTGAGGCAGAGAAGGCAGTCATGGTTGCCATGACAGAAATTACCCAGACTGTTGCATCCCTGACAGGGAGAAAGATGAACAGAGCCAAACCAATCCCTTGGTCAAAACTCCCCTCCCTACTCTAACTCTGGCCAAGTCCTCACAGGCAGAGCCAAAAAAAAACTTTAATCATGCGATGAGCTTACCTAGGTAAAGCCAGCAAAGGCCAAAAATCACACAGGCAAAGCTTGAGAAATGAAGAGCCCAACCAACAAAAGTCAGAGCTACCAAAGGCTCTCCACCTTTCAGTGGACCTATAGATAGCTTGACAAACAGCCCCCCCCCCAAAAAAAAAAAAAAAAACAGATGAAGATCCCAGAGTTGTCAAACTCCAAAATGTCCCCGATACCAACATTTTTTTTGGGGAAAAAAATCTGAAACCCCAAAAATAAAGACTCTCAGATGTAAAAAAACCAAATAACATCGACACAATTAAGTATACTACAGTGGAAATTAATGGCTTTTAAAAACAAAAAAATGCCAACCCCACACAATAGTATATCAAAGGGGGGGAAAATAAAATTTGTCATGTCCAGGGGAAAATTTAAAAGGGAGGACTGTTTTGGGGTTTCAGGGTATATGTCTTCATGTGCCAAACACCGTGGCAAAAGAAGCTTTATCAACCCCCGGTCGAAAAAAAAATAACCTGCTCAAACAAAATGTTGAAAACACTTGTGGGAGTTCCCCCTGGGGCTTGTGTGTGGTGGGGGGGGGGGGGCTCAATCTATACAATGTGTACAAGTGGTTTTAAACTGAGCACAAGATTTAGTTTCTAGGGGGGGACTTCACTCCCCCCCACCCCAACCTGGCCCCCCTGCAGGGGGCCAATTACAGGTATCAAACATATCCAGTGTGCTTGTGACATTTCTTGACATTGCTCTTCTCAATAAGCAAGAGCCTATACATGTCAAAGGAGGGGTCCTAGACCTCATCTTGGTCACTTCAGCTCTGATGGAGAGCCCAAC
>NC_051388.1:23184483-23188883 GCF_015228065.2 Penaeus monodon | reverse complement strand
TCAGAATCCGCTTGAAATCAAGCAGTACTATATTAATTATCTTCACAAGATCCTCATTTCCTACATAGGATCAGCTATCCTCAAAGGGGTTGAAAACCAATCTGGTTGTACGAGATTCCAGTGTAGTAAATCAAGTTCATGTAGTCCCTGTGTAATGAAAGAGGTGGTTCTTCACTCTCAGCATACAGGGACTTCACAGGTGAATACCTGAAAGCTCTAGTACAGATTCTGAGGGCTTCCTTGTGAACCAAGTTCAACATCTGGAGAGCAGTGGGAGTTGCAGATGAATAAGCCTCACACCCAAAGTCAAGTTTACTATGAATAAGCGCTCAGTAAAGCCGCAGAAGTGTTGTGTGGTCTGCACCCCAAGATAGATGTGAAAGAACCCACATAGTAATGAGAGCTTTTGTGGCCTTCACCTTTAACTGTTTGATGTGAGGCACATGACACATGATGTAAGCTTCCTCCTGAGCAGTACAGTGTAAAATCATCCATATGCATATTACATGAGACTAACATGATCACACATAAGACAATCCCTAGTGGGACCCATTCCAGCTGATCTTCAAGGTTGGAGAAACTGTTTCCCACCCAAACTCTAAACTTCCTGTCAGCAAAGAAGCTTTGTATGAAGGTAGGTAAATCAATGTCATACAGCTTCACGAGTATGCCATGCTTCCAAGTAGTACTATAAACCTTTTCAAGGTCAAAGAAGACTGCTAACATGTGATGTCACTATGCAAAGGAATTCTGTATAGCGGTTTCCATCCTTGCAAGTGCATCTGTGGTTGCTTTAAATTTTCTAAGCACATATTGATATGGGGTCAGCATGTTTTACTTTTCTAGCAGCCACGTCAACCTGAAATTTACCATTTTCTCCATCAGGTGAGAAAAATTGGTCTGAAATTTCCTGGTATGGAATCATCTTTGCCAGGTTTAGGGTCAGGAATGATTATAGCCTCTATCCATGTGGATGGCACAGTGCCCTCCCTATAGGTCCTATTGAATAGGTCCAACAGGAACTTTTTGGAGCTCTCCAGCAAGTGAGATATCATTTGGTATGGAGTATCGTTACTTCTTGAGGCAGACTTATGGCAGAGCTGCAAAGCAGAGTCCATCTCCTTGTGCGAAAATGGCAAGTTTTATGGAAGTTCTGCAGCAGTCCTACCGAAGAACGACATTGTTCCTGTTCAGCCTGAAGAGTGGAAAATCAGTAGGTCTCTGCCATGGATTTAGCTAGCTTATTTGCAACTTCTTTTTTGTCTGTGAGGATTATGCCATCTATCTTCAGAGCAGGTGGTCACATGGATGTGCTCTTTCCAGTGATCTTATGCACCTTATCCCATACCCATGCTCTCACCTGGCCTTAGCTCAGGTCTCTTTATAATGAATCCAGGTTACATCACTGGGGCATTGTTTCAACAGCCCTAATGCAGCTTTTCTTGCTCTAACAGCATGTTGGCATTCATCAGACCACCATGGTCCCCTAGGCCGACGGTATTGCCCACTACTTTTGGAAGTGCATGCTTCTATTGCAAGGTGAATGTGTATTGTGAAGTGACCAACAGCATCTTGAACACACACTGGAAATCATTCACAGCTCCTTTCAATAATGTGGTTGATCTAAAAAGATTCCAGTCTGCATGTTCCAATCGCCATCTCTGCACTCCATTCACCTCCTCCAATAGTATTGGAAAGTGGTTGCTTCCATGACCTGCCAAGTGAAATTCAACTGCAAATCAAGTAAACAACTGACCGGTCAATATTGAAGAATGTCCCAGTTTGAATTTGGAAATGTGTGGGAGTATTACTGCTCACAAAACTACATCTACTCTTGAGAACAAGGACTCCAGGGCTCTTCCTCGAGGGTTGCACAAAGTGTCTCCCCAGAGGTGATGCCGACCATTGAAAATTCCCAAGAGTAGAAATGTGGATGTGGCAACTGCCTAAGTAAATCTTCCAAATCATCTATGTTGAGATTATTTGGAGGAAGGTATATGGATGCAACAGTGTAAGGTCACATGTCTCAAGCTTATTCTCACAGCCTTCATCTATAGGGTCATCTGCAGGTGGATAGCCTGGAAGGGAATATCCTGACATACCATCACTGCTACTCCTCCAAGAGGTCCATTATCAAAGGTCCACACCTTTAGGCTGTCCCTTTCCAGGGTCTTGTGAGTCCGTCCTTTGCTTGGGCAAAGGACGGACCTGAGCCTTTGGTTCAGGAGCATTCTGTCTAGTAGCATAGGCCCCTGTGGATGTGGATCATATACGCTTAATAACAACATACGGCACGATAAAGCGTAATGCGAGGCAAGAATACAAGATTGGCGCAAGACTATGTACATGTAATTCTTGTGCAATTAACGTGATTTATACAAATACTATGTATGAAGTTGCATAAGGGAGGTGATTGGTGAATAGACGAGATAAGTGAGCAAATAAGTTAGAGTAATAAAGTGAATAAGTCAGAGTATAGCACATGAGTAGAAAATATAATAGTGGTAGAGTAGGTATAGAATCAAAGCAGATAGGTAAAGGGAGTGAATGTAATAAGAAATAGAATGGCGTGCGAGGTGGAAATGATAAGTAAAGGACGAGGCTAGTATGGGGACGGGGTATGTAAACGAAGTGGAAAAATTTTAGAGGTCAAGGAATATAAATACCGATATAATTATGGTAATATAGTTATTACTTTACGGTAATTGCAACGTTATATCACTAATGTTCGAAATCACAGAAATGATACTGTAACAGTATGTGAAATGTATGAAATGGTGACAAGTCTGTCATGAAACAGACAAAGCTTGCAGGGCAACGCATGGTGCAAACAGGTCGGTGATCGGCTGATAGGGCAACCCTCGTGGTTGCAAGTTACACTTGGACATAAAGATTCCCGGAGGAAAAGCGGTCAGAACCCCACCATATTTTCAGGTTTAAGAGGGAACTACCGGGACTAGCTCATACGTAGCAAAAATAATGCTGGGCAATAAGAGTGCGTCTGGGCACGTATAAAGGACAGCATTCGACTTTTAACACTAATTACATGTTCAGAAACCCATCGTTGGGATCGTCACCAAGGACCTTGTAAGATGAAATAATGTTCGTGATATAGAATAATTAATGACATATGGAAGTCAGTCAGCATCTTAACGATTATCATGAGAGGAATGAAAGAAAATTGTCAGGATGACAAGGCAATTTCACATGGATTGATGAATAATGATAACAAAAATCACAAACAATATGAAATCGTAGTAGCTGATATAATTTAAATAATCTCTAACAACGAGATATAATTGAAATGAAAATAGAAACAATATATTTCTAATCGTGGGCAGATGGCAATCAGAGTGACCGATTTTACCTGAGTGAGGTTGAAGTGAGGTTCATCCGATTATTATAACACAGAGATAACGAATCGGATAATTGACTTTAGGATTCACATGGTCAGAAAGGGTCCTGAGACTGGTCACAAGCGGTCAAAATTCGATCGCGAAAGGTAAGTGTGAAGTCAATTGGAAATCACACTTACAAAATATAAATATCACGACACTAGAATATTAAAACGCTAATGACCTTCATAGATATATTGAAAATAGGTAGAGAGGGAAGGAGAAATGTGGAAGGAGGGGGTTTAAGGAAAGAGGGATTGGTAGGAACAAGGGAGGGGGGGAAGTTTGGAGAAAAAGAAAAGTTTGTTTGTGGACAATTCCATCCATTTTCATGTTATTTCAATAATATTCCCACTAATTTATCGTAAAATCGAGCCAAAACAAATGCACTAAAAAATGATTGACAAAGTTTACGTCAATAAGGCACTGGTTAACACAATGAGGAATATAGATAAGAAAATATACCAAGAATATGGCCACGGGAGCATAGAGCATTAAAAAAAAAGAATTTAAAGATAAAAGACGCATGAATATACCTACATAATACTTCAGTATACCATGACCGAGAAAAACATGCCTTAGGAAATTATTTTCACTAAAAAATAAAGATAATCTACCATCAAAAGGAAATTCGAAGAAACATGGTAGATGATAGAGAAAAATGCACCAGCGCGGACACTTGTTCAGATGGTAAGGAAGGAGAAAGGAAAAGACTTGGTCCATGGCGTACTTACAGTTTTGTTTTTGGAGAGAGTGCTGGTCGGAGGCATCGTTCGTGTCACAAGCTTGAAAGAAACGACATCCTCACTGATTCTGGAAGGAGTAACATTGCAAAAGTTTGAAGGATAGCTGGATTCAACTGTTTCAAACCATCAACTTTCTTCTTAAAACGTTTTACTGCCAATGCACTAAAATTCTCTAGTTCCTCTAACAGTTTCTTCTCAAAATACCTCATCAGGTCTCGGGTAAAGACTGATTGTTTTGTGAGGTGAACCTGAAACTTGA
>NC_051388.1:23151983-23154483 GCF_015228065.2 Penaeus monodon | reverse complement strand
ATTTTGTGTTTAAACACATTTACTATGACTTTTATTTAAACTAGTGTTTATAACAGTCATTTTTTATCTTTACGTATCATATTCTCCATTAACAGTCCAGCACTAAGCTAACAAGTCAGGAATCATGCTCTCATGTTTCTTCATGTTTAACATCCTTTGCTTAGCTAAATATTTTGTCAAATAGCAGTCAAGAAATACCCACTAGGCATCAAACGAACTTAAACATTCATACCGAAAACAATATTCCTCAGCAATCTACATTAGGTGTTTGTGAACAATGTACGCGTCGTCTGCCTTGTGTCCAGTGGTAAATCGGAATACTTTTGTGCCCTACAAAGAATACCATCGAATGGAACGGTCTGTAGCACTACGGTGACTCCCAAATGAAAACATTGACTTACACTATTTTTTGTGTTTTAAATTTTGTTTTAAGCACATTTACTATTGTTTTTATTTATGATAGTATTTATAAGTCATCTTTTTATCTTTACATATCATATTTTTCATTAATAGTCCAGTTAGGTTTACAAACCATGAATCATGCCCTCATGTTTCTTTAGTTAACATCCTTTGCTTAGCTGAAAATGTACTCAAATACCAGTCAAGAAGTTCCCTCTGGCTTTTAAATTATCTTAAGAAATCACGTGGCAGCATCCATACCGAACAATATTCCTTGACATTCTACATTAGCTGTGTTTGTAAACAATGTACGCGACATCTACTAGGCGCACCATCTCGGGACCGTAACGTTTGTGCGCCACACAAAAGTTTAAATTGTGTGGACGCAATGATACGGAACGCAAAGCACTAGGTTCGTAAAGGTGTCAAACACGCTTATATTAATAATTGATCTGCGAATTCCAAGCAAACAAGGACACAAGCAACTTTACCCCAAAGCCAGCAGACGCCCTAAATATCGGCCTCCTTTCCTCGGCCGCCCACCCCAGTGTCACCCCAGCCACCCGCCACTGATGATAACCTATCCATGAGGATGGCCAACGCGAGTCTGTTCGCCAGAAGAAACTGACTACATGTTATCAGTCACAGTTATTGTATTGATGTATATATTAGGATTTCTAATTCATTTTCTGAAATTAATGTCAGTTCTGATAATAATGGTGAAGTGAATACTCTCGCTCATCTCAGTAATATGCAGTATAACAACTTTTCTGTCAATGATAATGATATTACAGAAAGCCTTAGCCCTGATACTTCTCTCCAGGAGAATTTGCCCTTGGCTAATCCCGCTAGTCATTATTATTTCCCAAATTCCCCCTTAACGTTTATATGTTCTGTCATTTCGCACAGCATTAATAGTATACCCGTAAATCTTATTCCATTTGTTGATGAATGTATCAATCCACTGGAACAGCAATTTGACATTATTGCTTTCAATGAGTCAAACGCTACTGACGAAATGCAAGAGCTGCATCATATGCCTTATTATAGACTGTTTATCAAAAACTGCTCGCGGGATAGTCTGTCGCTACATACACGACCGAATGACCTGTTCTCACTGAACCGACCTTTCAGTCATGGAGCAGTGCTTTTTTTTTTACTGACGCCCTCACATAGACCTTTATCACAGCACTTTCAGAATCCATTAATAACATTTAATTGGAAAACAATCTTTGTATTCTAGCAAGTAATTTTAATACAGATCTATTACAACCTCAAAAATCATCTGTACAAAATCTGCTAGCCACTTTACATCCCACGCAAGTTCGGCGTCCTTCCACCACTTCGATCGGTCATACTAGGACGAATGATCTTACAGGACTTCGTACTTCATTCATTCCTCTGTATGAGACCATTTTCCCATTTTTGCAATATTTGATATCAAAGTTGGCATGTGAAACATGAAAAAAGCAACGTACAGAGATTATAGTCAGAATAATATCAACAAGTTCCCTAATTCAATATGACATATCTCCTGATATCTCATGTATTGTTCAGACAACCCAGATGTATTATATGATCATTTCTCTGGCATATTCTCTGCTCCGCATAAACAATATTTTCCTCTGAAATCCAATCTGGCGAATTCAGAATCTTCATCGAAACCATATGTTACACCTGATCAACGAAAAGAACAAGCTGAAACGCGAGGCAGCAAAATGCCCCCTTACATAAAAAAGAAAAGAAAAGAAAAGAGAGAGAGAGAGAGAGAGAGAGAGAGAGAGAGAGAGAGAGAGAGAGAGAGAGAGAGAGAGAGAGAGAGAGAGAGAGAGAGAGAGAGAGAGAAGAGAGAGAGAGAGAGAAAGAGAGAGAGAGAGAGAGAGAAAGAGAGAGAGAGAGAGAGAGAGAGAGAGAGAGAGAGAGAGAGAGAGAGAGAGAGAGAGAGAGAGAGAAAACGCGCCCGGAATGATTTGACAAGAACGATTAGCGATGCTCGTAACAGGTACTTCCGCAGTATGCAAACCAACACCTCTGATAGTCGCCAGACTTGGAATGTGCTTAACATCATATTCAATAGACCTAATAATATATATCGAGGAAC
>NC_051388.1:23109483-23111983 GCF_015228065.2 Penaeus monodon | reverse complement strand
ACCACTCACTAGCAAACGAGAGCAACAAAGAAATATAAGCAACGCCCACATGCAATTAGAAACAGCAAGAGGAGAAATAAGCGAAATAACAGAAGGAAAACAACAAGACTACAGACACAGTTCCCCCTCCACTAACAGCACCAAACCGCAAATGGAATGATGCAAAGAACTATCACGTGCCCGGGGTTCCCCAGCCTGTGAGTAGCATCACGGCGCCAGTTGTGTTAAATAATAACTACGATCAAAACATAGAAAGACAGGAAACGCCTAACTCAGTTAATGTGGAAAAGGATGGGTTTGCTCTCATAGAAACAAAAAAGAGAAAACAAAAAAGAACAAAGATCTAATACCAAACCTTACAGTGGGCACCTAAACTAGAGGTGTTGTACCTTTACATAGCAAACTGCCACACAGACACAGAAGAAGGAGATATCGAGAATCATCTGATCCTTAACTCTCCTGAGGTGAAAGATGTAAATGCATTCAAAACAAAAAGAAAAGACACTTGTAGCTGGTGAGCGTTTAAAGATAGATTCTTTCCCAAGCCCTGTGAGGGTCTTAACATTGTTAAGAAATGATAAACTAAACCATACAGGGGTACTGTAGCCTGGGTCACGAATGCCCCTCTGCCCAAGGTGATGAGCTCCCTAGCGACCAGGGATTTGGCCGCCCCTGTGCTTCGGGCGTCGGGCCCCTCCCCCACCAGGGTAAGAGTGGGATTTGCAATATTAGCAGTGAACCATCAGAACAAGGAAATAGTACATGCAACGAAAGCAGCGTAGACAGTAAAACAAACAAATTTACAATTATGGCAGTCTTACAATTGTTATGATATTACGATATTGTGCTCCATTGCAACCAAAAAGTTGTGGGCTGGAATATTACTTTGTGAACAACTCAAAAAAGAAAAAAAAAATCTTTTGAAACGATAGGCACCCCTCAACAACCTCTTTGGGAATGAGGAAGGTTTGCCTTGGCGCTCACCACCACAGAAGTCCGGTAAGTCTGACAGCTGCAGTTCTGTGTCCGCCGCATCTTGTCTCTCCCCCTTCCAAACTTGATTCTTCCTCACTATGCAACCTCCCCAGACATATCTTGCTACCAGCTTTTTCTCTCCTCTTCCGTTCCACCCAAATGCCACGTCATAACCGGCCAGAGTTATGCGGCCACGGCAATACAAGCACGCGACCCTGCCGTCGCAAGCGAGCAGCGCATTCCTCAGCCAGCTCCTCCAAATCCACCACTCACTAGCAAACGAGAGCAACAAAGAAATATAAGCAACGCCCACATGCAATTAGAAACAGCAAGAGGAGAAATAAGCGAAATAACAGAAGGAAAACAACAAGACTACAGACACAGTTCCCCCTCCACTAACAGCACCAAACCGCAAATGGAATGATGCAAAGAACTATCACGTGCCCGGGGTTCCCCAGCCTGTGAGTAGCATCACGGCGCCAGTTGTGTTAAATAATAACTACGATCAAAACATAGAAAGACAGGAAACGCCTAACTCAGTTAATGTGGAAAAGGATGGGTTTGCTCTCATAGAAACAAAAAAGAGAAAACAAAAAAGAACAAAGATCTAATACCAAACCTTACAGTGGGCACCTAAACTAGAGGTGTTGTACCTTTACATAGCAAACTGCCACACAGACACAGAAGAAGGAGATATCGAGAATCATCTGATCCTTAACTCTCCTGAGGTGAAAGATGTAAATGCATTCAAAACAAAAAGAAAAGACACTTGTAGCTGGTGAGCGTTTAAAGATAGATTCTTTCCCAAGCCCTGTGAGGGTCTTAACATTGTTAAGAAATGATAAACTAAACCATACAGGGGTACCACTCATACAAAATTCGTGAGGGTAGAAAATGTGGTGATATTGATATTTATATCAAAGATACAATCCCATGCAACACAACAAAATCCATGAAGCCACTTACTGACGACCTTGAAACATGGCTTGCAGCTCGATCCAGATGGTTGAATCGCGAAATCAGTGCCCTGGTAATTTGCGAAATATATTTCCCATCTACCCATGAAATCGTTAGATAACACATAATAGAAAATGAATTTTAGGCAGGGTGTGACCTTCCCCACCTTTGGAAAAAATACCTTTGACGAAATCCTTACAATCAAAGAACTTTTTACGAATGCCCAACATCCCTTTCCCCTTTAGACAGTAGTTATCATCTCTCGCCGTTCTGGGTACCAAAGAAATAGCAGACACCATGGAACAGAACTCATGCACAGATTCCCTGATTCTCATATTCGCGAGTTCGGACCATGGATTACATACCATGACTGGGCTGACGTTCTCAGCGCCCGACCCTAAGGCTGAATACCAATTATTCTATATATCAGTCTGGGTCAAAGACTTTATCCTGACAAGAGTAAAAGCCCACAAAACATGAAATATTGATAGAATAACGTTCTAAGCAAAACAGATAAGACAAGATATAAGATCGGCTAAAAAAAGATATTATGAATAAACCATTGATA
>NC_051388.1:23066983-23081983 GCF_015228065.2 Penaeus monodon | reverse complement strand
CCCATCACTATTATTATTATTATTGCTATTATTATTATTTCATTATTATCATTACTATTAATGAAATATGAAATCCGTATGAAATTGTTTGTCCAGCTTTTGAAGTCAAATGTCTCTATAAATGAAATTAAAGCAAATACTTAACTAATACACAAAAAAGAGAGAAAAAAAAATACATTTCCTCTTTATTATCAAATATACAGACTTTTCATTAAATGATTTCATTTTTTAAAAAAAGCGTTTCCCGATTTTCTTACCCAAATTTGGGGCAATGTGAGGATACCTTGGAAAAAAAACGGGGAAAAGGGGTTTGCAAATGACAGGTGGGAAAAAGGGGCGGGTTTTAAAAATGAAGGGGTCAAGGGACGCGTGAGGCGATAGGCAATAGAAAACGGGAAAATTGAAAAAATTTTTTAAAAACGTGTGTGAACTTAACCACATAAAACAACCACGCACACACAAAACCGCACACACACACCCACACCCCCAAACCCCACACACCCCACACAACACCCACCCCATACACACACATCCACACAAAAACCACTATATCCCAAATATAGGATATATAAATATATATATATATATATATAATATATATATGTATATATATGTATATAAAATTATAAAAACATATTAAAAGAAAATCTTATAAAAATTATATAAAATTATAAAATATTATTTACATATATATATTAAAATATATATATTATTTAATATATAATATATATAATAAAATATGTGCATTGTGTATTTCAAAAACCCCTTTACTTATTATATATATATATATAATAATATATATATATATATAAAATATATATATATATTTTACACACACATAAACACACACACACACCCCAAACACATATATACAAAATAAAATATATATAATAAAATATTATATATTATATATATAATATAAAAAAAATAATTAAAAAATAAAAAATAAAAAATAAAAAAAATTATACATTTTATATATTAATATATAAAATTTAATATATTTTTAAAATATATAAAATATATATATATTTTTATATATATTATATATTTATATATGTGTTTTATATAATATTTATATAAAATATATATTTTACTATATATATATATAAATTATATATGTACAATGGGTATATATACATATACCAAAATTTTTATATATTTTATAATTATATATATATTATATATATATATCTTATATAATTTTATTTTTTTTAATATATATATTATTATTTATAAAATTTATTTTAAATAATAAAATTTTATATAATATATAAAATATATGATATAAAATTATTAAAATATAATATATATACCATAAAAACCTACACACACACACACACACACACACAAAAACCCACACACCCCCACACACACACACCCCACACAACCCCAAAACACACGCCCCACACACATTTTGTGTGTGTGGGGTGTTTGTGTGTGTGTATAAAGTTACAGGGGCGGGTCCGGGGGACCTCACCTCGCTTCCCCATACCCCCCCCGCGGGCTTCTATCGTTCCGGGGCAGCGGGAAACGGCCCACTACTTATCCCGGGGGATGCCCTAGGCCTCGGGGATTTTTCCGTCCCAGCGCCCCGGGGCGCGGTATTTGGTATAGGGACGGGAACGCGGGGCCCCCCCACATAGGGTAAATGAATTAAAGTAGGTCGGGGCCCGTGACGAAACAGTGCCCTTTGACGAAACCCCCAAACCGCAAACCGAAACCCAAATTTGTCCAAAAACAAAATTTCAATACCCGGAAATCTTTAAACCCTACTTTCACATGTGCTTTTTATGTTCGTAAAATAAATGCATCATAAAAAAAAAATAATGAAAAACAAATGATTTAACAGACGAGTATCCCCTCCAATGCAGGTGACCGGTGACATAGATTAATAAATCACAGCGTAACCACAAAACCTTGTCGAGAGGGGAAAGGGCAGGATAATGATCAGAGGAAAACCACTAACCTAGCTAACGATGGCAAAAGCCGCCACCCCTTTTGGGTTTAAAAAATGGTGCATCAAAACAGAAAGATGACCACTAAAAAGTGATTAACTAAAAAAATTCCATACCGAAATCATTTCATAGCCAGGGGATGTACAGACAAAGGTTTCTCCTCCAAGCGGTTGAAAGTTTCAATGTTTCCCGGGGAAATCAAAAAAACCCTTTGGGCGGGGGATTTGAAACGGGTTAATGATCACGGGGTTAACCACCAGGACCTTTGGGCTAAGGACAAAACCACGCACCCCTTTACAGCCCAAAAATAGTACATCAAAACAAAAAAAGATGACCAAATATCCAAAACCGAAATCATTCCCTTAGGCGGGATGCTACGGGATGACTCCCCCGCGGCTCCTCCCATCCACAACGCAATATTAAACCCCATTTTTAAAACTTGTACCGGGGATCGAAAATTGTTTTCTGTTACAGACGGGGGAAAAACCGCCCTTCCCCTAATGCTAAAAACCCCCAAAATCAATAATAAATGGGTCACACGGGTCTGCAAAGGGGGGGGGAAAATAATTTTCTGCTCCTCTTCACTTTACCAGAGATAAAAATCCCAATGAAGTGTAAAGGATTATAAAAAACCTTTATACAATATATGTTTTTAAATTTTTTGATTGTAAAAACCAAAACAATCCCTTCGCCCACAAAACCCCAAAACAAACACACACACACAACACACACACCCACACACACCACAACCACCCACACACACAACACACAAAAACACACAACAAAACTTTTTTTTTCCCCCCCGGGCATAGGATCGATGACAAGGAAAAATTCTAACATGCCCTGCCGGGCATTACTATCACGGGATGCTGTCGAATCCTCATCGCCCTTCTGTTAAGTTCAATGAGGGGAAAAGCAAGTCGGGCAAAAAAACGGGGGGCGGGGGGCAGACGAGGGAAAACTCTCCATTTCTGATTACTACCCGAAATGCCAACAAATTTCCTCAACCCGTGCGATAAACCCTTCCAAGAGCGAAACAGTGCAAATATGAAAAATATATTGGATAAAATAAATTTCACCGGTGGCAGCTCTTGGATGTTTGATGGGGGGCATGTTTTCGGAAACCATCTATTTAGCAAAAAGGGTTAGAGCTGTTGGAAGATAATTTTTTTGTCTCGGTCGTACCCTCCTCTTAAATGACAGTCTGTCACCAGGGGGTTTAGGGAAACCCTTAAACCCCGGGTTTCCCTTCACGAGGCCCAATCCCCAGGGGGCGATAATTTATTTTTTTTGGCAGTTTTTACGGGGTTTTTCTCCTTTTGAATACCCTTCTTTTTTCCTGGGTATTGTCACCCCCGTTCATTTCAAAAAAACACAAAACCCGGGCTTTAAATACCATTGACGGAAATTTATTTCCTGTTTGGCAACTTATTGATTTTTGTTGGGGGGCCCGGGGAAAACACAAAATAAAGGTTTTAAAATTTTCTGTGTAAATGAAAAATTTGGCGATTACCACTATTTAATATTTTTTAACCCCTTTCGGGGGTTATAAAATTTAAAAGGTTAATTACCAATTTGATTAAAAAAGTGTTGTTTTATTCTATTTAAGGGGCATTAAAAAGGGTTTTCCCAAAGGTATCAAACACCGGGTCAAAGACGGGTTTTTCCTCCCCTCGTATTTCCCCCTAAACCCACCTAAAAAAAAAAACCTCTTCTTGCTCAGGGGAAATGAGGGAAATAACGCAAAGATTTAATCAGTATTTTTAATTTTTTTTTCCCAAAATTGCAAAATATAAAAAAGGGGGGCAGCCCTAATAAGAAATAATTCAAAATTTGGGGGCAGAACGACTGATAAGCCTGCGAACCTTCTCATTTTTTAAACGGTTATACTAGTTTTTCTTACACCCCCAAAAGACATTTTTCCCTAATAAAAATGTATTTTAAATTAAAAAGGATCATGAAATTTTTGGTTGTATTTTTATTATGACTCTAAAAACCCCTTACAAAAAACATACCCCCCTAAAAAGGCGTTTAAACACAAAAAACGGGGCTTAAATTTTCTGTGAAAATGAAATGGAAAACCCAAATTTTTTTCAATTTTTGGGAAAATTTTGGCTTTTCAACAGGTTTTTTTAACCAAATTTAGTTTTGAAAAATGATGTTTGGGTTTTTATTATATTTGGGAAAGCAAATTAATGGGGTTTTTAAAAAGGGGTTCTAAAACCAGGTCAAAGAGGGTTTTCCCCTTGGGAAAATTTCCCCCCCCTGAACCCCTAAATTTTTTACCAAACTGCGCCACTACTTGCCCTATGTAAAAACTATTTTTTTTAAAATTGAAACCCGACTTGACAAAGGCCCGGGGTTTACAGACGAATGACACCCCCAAAACCCAATAACAAATACCCGCGCAAGGGAAAGAAACCCAACCGCAGGACGGATAAAATCAGGCCAGGAAAATAAAACCAAATTCAAGCGGGTTGACCCAAAAAACAGGTGACCCTTTCCCTTTTTCCCTTCCTAAAGCCCCTGTCCCCACATTCCTCCATACCCCATTTAAAAAACCCAAAAAAGAAGGGAAAAAAGCAAACAAAAAAAAAACAAAACCAGTCACAAGTCCTGCTTTAAAGGGGTAATTTCACTCTTCACTGAAAATTTACAGGTGGTATCCAAACCCCTTTGCTTTTGAGGGAAAACGATCAATTGATTTGCCCATGGGCAGTTGTTTCTGACGACCCCACCCCCCATCATCACCCCCTTCCCCCCCCCCATATTTCCTTTTTTCATGATCTCCCAAATTAAAACAAACCCCACGTCCAAGAGGGGATAACAAAAAAAAAAAGGCTTAAAATCCCCGTGTAAATGTTTAAAAAGCGATAAAACCCAAAATTTCATTTCTTTGCAAAGTTTTTTATACTTATAAAACCCAACAGGTTATTTACCTAATAGACTGAAAAAAACGCTTTGGTTTTGATTTTATTTTGAGGCCTTAATAGTGGGGTTTTTAAGGGAAAATTTCCCCCAGGGCAAAGACGGGTTTTTTCCCCCCATATTTACCCCGGGCCCGAACACCTAAATTTTTTCTACCCTAGGTAACCCAACCCCGGGCCCCCCCGTTTTTACTCAGTTATGTTTTGGGGTAAATTAACCCCCAAGGGGGCAATGGGGGTATATTTCCTTTAAAAGGTTCCAGCCCCATTTCTCGATGTTTTTTCAATCTACAATGCCCCTTAAAGGGAAAAATTAAAATTTGTTTTCCCCTTTAAACCCCCTATGGATAACAAATACAAAACGAGCGGGACCTTTTTAAAAAGAAATTGCAAAAAAAATACATCCCCCGTTTTTTTTGAAAAATTTAAAAACAGAAAGTGGGGTAAACTCTTTGCCCCTTTACCCCCTCCCGAAATTGTCTATAGTAAAAATGGCCTTTCAGTAAATAGGAAGAAAAGAAAGAAAGCCAACGGTAAAAAAAAAATTGTTTGGCATTCAGGCACCACTTATTAAATAATAATACATATATTTTTTTTAAAACTTTACAAAGAGAGAAAAAATTTTTTTAAGTCGACACTGAAAAAAACTTTTCCTACTTTACCTTTTTCCACTTTTCTGAAGGGAATTTAAAAAAACAAGCCCTGGGCCAAAAAAGAAAAAACACCTTCACCTATAATTTTTTTTTTTTAAAGGCCCCCTATTTTCCCGTAGTGGGGCCGGGAAAAATGTTAAAGAACCCCTTTTAAAATATTTCCCATTTTTAAAAAATAAAAAGAAGGTTTTTTATTTTTTGTTTAAAAAACATTTTTTTCCCCCCCTTTGCAATTACTCCTTTTTAAAAAAAAAAAAAAACCCAAGAAACTTTTATGAAATTTTGAAAAAAAAAAATTTAGGTAAAAATAAAAATTTTTTTTCCCCCCCCATGATATAAATGCTTTTATTTTTTGTTCGCAAATTTTTACCCAAAAGGGGAAAAACACAAAAATACCCCAAACAGAGATTTTTTTACCCGGGGTTTTCTTTTTTCCCGAGGGGGTAAATATGCCCTGGGCACCCGCGATGCGAATCTTTGCAGAAAAGCAAAGTGATTTTTTTCCCAATGAAAGGGTTTTTTTTTCTTTTTTTAAACTGGTTATCAACAATTTTATATTTTTATTTCTTAATCAAAAAGTTTTTTTGCCAAAAAAAAAAAAAAAAAATAAAGGTGCTTTCTTGTTGGGGGGTCTACAAATTTGAATTCTTGTTTTTCATGGGAGTAAAGGGGTTATGCCAGGGAACCCTAAAGTCGAGGAGGGGAAGTTTTTAGAGAAAAGGGTTTTAAAATCACAGTCCCCAAAGGGGGGAAAAAACCCCCAACCCCAAAAACAATATTTTCTAAAAAATTAAAAAAAAGCGTTTTTTTTTAGGAGAAAAAAAAAAAATTTTGCAAACCTCATAAAAAAAAAAAAGGGGGGAAAAGCCCCTTTTTTTTCATAACTTTAAAAGAAAAACCAAAAATGCCCTTTTTTAAAAAACCCAAAGGGGGGGATTTTTTGAAGTTAAAAAAGTTTTAACTGAAAAAAGTTTTTTTAGAAAGGGGAAAAATCTTGGGGAAGTTTTTTAAAAGTTTTTTAGCAATGTAAACATCTTTAAAAAAAAGTCCCTTTTTATCTAAAAATGTCTTCCTAAAATCTGAAAAATGCTCCCCCGGCAAAAAAAACCATTAAAGGGCGACCACAGATAGGGATCAGGGAATACCCCTGCTTTTTCACGAGAAAAATGACTTCACCGACTAGTAAAACCCTTAATGGACGTTTCGAAGTGAGGGAAAAAGGCCAAAAAATAGAGCGGAAAAACCCCTGGGAAATTTCTTTTTTTTCGTCTCCCCTTTTGGAAGAACTGGGTAGTAAAGAATATTACCATGGAAATTTTCACCCTTTTAAACATTTTTAAACCAAGGGAAAACCCCCCAAAGTTCTAGATAGAAAGTTTTTTGGGAAAAGCTCGCCCTCGGTTGTTTTGGAACTTTTGTACACATCGTTCTTTTACACCCAATCGTTTCCCCTAGCTCACGCTCCCGTTTCTCCCCCCATCCCAAAAATGCCAATATTGTTTTTTGGGGAGGTTTTCACCATTTTTTCCAAAACTGCCCCCCCTCCTCCCCCCCTCCCCTCGAAATAAGCGCGATGCTGTTTTTTTCCCCGAGTAAGGGAAAAAAAAAGGTGATTAAAATCTAATTGGAGCTTAAAAAAAATAACTTTACCCCAACAAATAAAAAGTTAATTTGGGCATTGATTGGGCCCTTTGGGTTTTGGGGATGGTTTTTAGCCATATCAAGCCCTTGGGGGTTCCTTTCAAGGAAAAAAATAAAAATTTGGGTAAAACAGTAATATTTCTTTCATTTTAGTTTTAAAAAAAATAATTTCTCTATGAAAGCAACACAACCCAAAATAATTTTCAAAAAATTTTTTCCACGTTAAAATTTTTCAAAAATTTATAATTCCACCCCTTTTATTCAAGTTTTGCCCTTCCCCGCTTTCCCCCCGCAATTAATTTTATTTTTTTTCCCCTTGCAGCAGAAAAAACGACGGGGAAAAAGGGCCCCGATTTTTTCTGTCTTCCCGGGGAGTCACCCCCTGTCCCCGGGAAGGGGGCATTCAGATTTTGATTTGAGGCCCTTTAAAAAATTTAAAAACCGCAATCCCCAAACCAATTACATGCTAAATAATTTTTTTCCAAATTTCTTTTTTGGGAAAATTTTAATTTTTATTCCCAAAAAACAAAAAAATGTTACCCAAAGGTATCAAAATTTTGTATTTTTTTTTTATAAAAGTTTTCCATCTAACCCCTTTTTTTATTAAAAAAAAGAAATATACCCAAACCTCCGATACCCTTTTTTCCCGCGAGAAAAAGTACAAAAAGTCTGGAATGCTGTAATTTTCCCAAATTTAAAAGTGCGACCCCCAATGGCACTCCCCAACCAAAGGGTTTCCCTTTTTTTGCTTTTCATCAGTAAAACCGTTTTCGCCTTGTTAAACCCAAAAATTTTTCTTGGCGGTTACATTATAAACCCTTTAAACCAAAGTAACTGTACGGGTTTTCCCGTCCCCCCCTTTTTCGTCCCTTCCCCGAGAATATTTCCTTTCCCCCGTTTAAAGTTTTGGCCGGGAAACTTTTGGGCTTTGGGGCTCTACATTTTCCCCCCCCCGTGCCCCCCTTTTACACTTAGCACATGCTGTCCCGCTAAGATCAAACGCAAACCCCGGGGGGGTCATGGGGGATTTTAATCCTCTGGTAAAAGGGACCCCTGGCAAAAATCTTGCTTTAAGAATTTGTTGGGGGGTTTCCCTTTTTTTTCCCAAAAGCAACAATAAAAAGTATTATATCATGAGGGGCAAACAAGGTTTTATTTTTTCCTCAATTTTTTTTTTTAAATTTTATAAAAATTTTTTGGTTTTGAAAAGAGTTCCCCCTTTTCCCAAAAGGGGAAAAAAGGGGTTAACAATTAAAACCCAAAACCCCTTTTTTTTGACTTGAAGATAGAAAAGTTTACATGGGTCCTTTTAAAAAAGTTTTTTTGTCAAATACGCCCGCTATGGCATAGTGGGAAAAAATTTTAGGGGAAGGATGTTTTTCTTCATTTTGGCCCCTGCCCTTTTAATTTTAATTTTTTCCGAAAATGGGGGAAAAAAGGCAAGTAGCAAGTTTTTCCCGGGTCCCACCCTTTAAAAATATTTTTTCTCCTTTTTAAAAATTTTAGGGGAAAAAAAAATTTAAATTTTTACTTTTAAAAAGTGGTGCCCCGAAAGGGGCAAAAAAAATATTTGTTTAATTTCATCGTTCTTTTTTTTTTCCCCATATTTTTTTCCCTGAACCAGGAACCCCATAAACAAATTTTGAGGGGGGGAGTAAATTGCTGAAAAGCTAGTCCCCTTTCTGGTTGGGTATCATCATAAAACGGAGGAAGGGTTTTTTATGCGATCTCTTATGGAAAGGGTACCCCCTTTTTCTGTATATAGTTAACAAAATGGGTCCCCAAGGAAAACTAAATATTTTCCTAAAATTTTTTAATTTTAGAATTTTTAAAAAACCCAGAAACCCGGGAGGAACATTTTAGGAAATTTTCCGCAAATTTTCCCTTGAGGTTTAATTTTTGCAAAAAAATAAAATGAGTTCCCAAAACGTGGGGGACAGGTGGGGGACGCTAGTTGGTAGATAATTTTGGTGTTAGGCGTAAATTTTGAAAGGGGGGAAAAACCCCCCCCCCTTTGGGCCCGGTGTAAAAATACCTTTTAAACCACTATTCGGCTCCCAATAGAAACAACCAAACGGGCTTTTTTTAGTCTAAATAGGAAAAAAAACCTGTTTTTTTTTTATAAGTTTTTGAAACGTGCAAAGTTGAAAATTTTGGTTTTGCTTTTAAATTTTTCACAGAGAAATTTTAAAAACCCGTTATTTGTGGGGTTTTTTTGCCCTTTTGGGGCCGTGGGTTTTTTGTAAAACTTTAAAAATCTAAAGGCATATGGGGGAGGGAAGGGGGGGGGGATTTTGGGTGGGGTCCCCTCCGCGACAACTGAAAACCCGGGGCCCCTCCCAAAAGATCGTGTTTCCCCTCCCTTAGCTTTTAAATGTGATCACTCACCCCGTAAACTTTAGGGCAGAGCCGGAAATTGGGACTGGTGATTTGTTTTGGGGTTTTTTCTTTTTTCTTAATATTATTTGGTTTTTTAAAAGGGGTAAAGGAGGGAAAGTGGGGGGCAGGGGGCGGAAGGGGAAAGGGAAAAGGGAAAGGAAACACCTGTTTTTCGGGGCCCCAAAAGCTTTTAAAATTTGGGGCCCCTTCCCGGCCTGCTTTTTACCGTCCCCGCCCGGGTTTGGGGTTTTTTCCCCTTTCGCGGGATTTTTATTGGTTTTTTTGAGGGGGGATCATTACCCCCGTAACCCCGGCCATTTGTCAAGCAGTTTTCAAGTTCAAACAATAGTTATAAAATATGGGCAAGTTAAGGGGGGCCCAGTTGGTAGTAAATTTTGGTGTTCAGGCGTAAAATACGAAGGGAAACCCGCCCTTTGACCTGGTGGGAGATAAACCTTTAAAAACCCCATTTTAAAAGCCCCTTTTAAAAAATAATAAAACCAGCATTATTTTAATCTAAATTGGTAAATAACCGTTGTAAAAAGCCAAAAAATTTTTTAAACATTGAAAAAATTTTGGTTTTTCGCCTTTACATTTTACACAGAAAATTTAAGCCTGGGATTTGGGGTTAAACGCCCCTTAGGGGGTTAAAGGTTTTTGTAAGCTTTGGGGTCCCCAAAAAAAGTAAAAACAAGAATTTTTCCAAAGTTCCTTTTTTAATTTAAAATATATTTTTAATTTTTGAAATGTCCTTTTGGGGTGTAAGGAAAAAACTAGTTTAAAACCCTTTAAAATATTAGAGGGGGTCCCCAGGTTTTTCAGTCGTTCTGGAAAATTTTTTAAATTTTTTTATTTGGTTCCCCGCCCCCTTTTTTTTTTTATGCATTGTAAAAAAAAAATTAAAGATCCCGATTATAATCTTTGCGGGTTTTTTTTCATCATTACCCCTGAGCAAGGGAAAAGGTTTGGGTTTTTTTAGGGGGTTCAGGGTAAAAACGAGGGGGGGGGAAACCTGTCCCCCCCTTTTACCAGGGGTAAAAATTTCCTTGGAAAAACCCCATTTTAAAGGGTTCCCTAAATAGAAAAAAAAACCAACGATTTTTTAATCTATTAGGTAATTTTAAACCCTTTTTGTTTTTTTTAAGCCCCGGGAAAAGGGGTAAAAATAAAAGAAAAAAGTGGGAAACACCCTTTTTAATTTTTCACAAAAAAAATTTAAACCCTGTTTTTTTTGTGTTTCCCCCCGCCCAACAATATCCAAAAGTTTTCCAGCATGGAAATATTGCCGTCAAGGTTTTTTAAAAACCCCCGGTTTTTTCCCTTTGGGGATGAACAGTGAGGGACAATCCCCCCGGAAAAAAAAGAAAATTTTCAATGGAGAAAACCCCCAAACACTGCAAATAATAAATGATCGGGCCCCCTGGAGTATGACCGCATGAAGAAACCCGGGGAAGTTTCCCCTTTTAAACCCCTGGTGACAGACTGTCCCTTTAAGAGGAATTAAAGAACCCGGGGAAAAAAAAGAATTTTCTTCCAGCCGCTCTAACTTAAACGCTTTTCTAGAGGGCCCCCCGACACACCCTAAAAAACATCCAAGAAACCCGCCACCGGGAAGGGGAAAAATCAAATATATTCTCATCATTTTTCACTGTTTTGATCTTTGGGAAAAGGGTTTTCCCGGGACGGGTTTAGAGGAAATTTTTTTGGGGAAAGTGGGGAGTAAACAGGGCAAAAGGGGAGGTTTTTCCCCCCCTCTGCCAAAAACCCCCATTTTATGCTGACTTGATTCCCCCCTCTTTTTACTTAACAAAGACGAAAGAAGGGGTTCGAAAAGCATGCCCGTGATAGTAATGGGCCCCCGGGGTTTGAATTTTTTCCTTGTCTCCCCGATCATAATTTCAGGGTGGGGGAAAAAAAAGTGTGTGTGTGTTTTGGGGTTTTGTGTGGGGGTGTGTGTGTGTGTGGTTTTGGTGTGTGTTTTGGGGGGTGTGTGTTTTTGGTGTGGGGGTGTGTGTGCGAAACGCATTGTATAGTGTTTATAAATCAAAAAAAAAGCATATTTTTGGGATAAAAAGGTTTTTTTTTTAACCCCTTTTCAAATTCTTGTATTTTTTTATCTCTGGTACATTTAGGGGAGGAGCAGAAAATTAAACGGTCATTAGCAGACCTTTTGTTACCTATTTATTTTGAATTGGGCAGTTTTTAGTCCCTTTGGAAAAAACGGTTTTTCCCCGTCTGTAACAGAAAACAATTCTCCCATCTCCGGGCCCAATTTTTTTCATGGGGAATATTTTCGGTGGGGGTTGGGGGGACCCCCGGGTGAGTCCCCTCTTTTAGCCCTCTGCCTACGGGTAAAAGATTTTGGTTAAGGAATTGGTCATCCCTTTTGGATGAATGTACTTTTTTTGGGCCTTAAGTTGGGCGGGGTTTTAGTCCCTTTATTAAACTCGGGCCCCGGGGGTTTTCCTCCCTGATCATTAAAACCGGTTTCCACTCTCGACAAGGTTTTTTTGGGTTTTCGCGGGGGTCAATTTTATCTATGTTAAAACCCGCCCTTGGAGGAATCCTCGGGCCCGTAATCCCCTGGCTTTTTGATTAAAAGATTTCGGATATGGATATTGATTAGTCAATCACTTCCAGTGGTCATCTTTCTGTTATGATGCCCATTTTCACCATAAGGTGTCGCGTTAGCCATCGTTAGCTATGGTCTATTGGTTGCCTCGTTATTTATTATCCTGCTTTCACTCTCGCAAGGTTGTGTGGTTACGCTGTGATCATTAATCTATGTCACCGGTCACCTGCATTTTGGGGGGGATACTCGTCTGTAGTACATCTTTGTTTCATTATTTCTTTTATGAGCGTCATGTACGAACATAAAATGCCATGTGGGAAAATAGGTTAATGATTTCCGGGTAATTGATATGTTGTTGTGGACATTGGTTGCGGTTTGCGGTTTGTGGTTTCGTCAAGGTCACTGATTACAATCACGGTCACTGAAACCTACTTTTCACATTCATGTACGTATGTGGGTGGCAGCGTTTCTGTCCCTATAAAACACCCACTGCGCGGTAAGGTCAGCTCTGCCCTTTCCTCCCCTCCGGGCGGGCTACCCCGGGCACCGCGTTTAACCCCGCTCAGCGCTTTTTTTTTACCCCTTTAGAGAAATCGTAGCGTTGTCGTAGCGTGGGTTGTGTTCAGCCTTTACAAGAGTTTGTGAGTCTGACGTACGTTGACTACCCTCTATATTTTTACAATCTGGTGTCAGGGTGGCGCTGCATCCTTCCACTCGCAGCATACGCAATCCTTCAAAGAAAATCTGCTCGACCTCTTCAAGACATGGCTAAGAAAAAAAAACATGTAAGTATACGTTTGGGCCCCCTTTCTTATTTCTTTTCCCTTCTTCACCCATAAATGTGTAAAGTGTTTTTTTTTTGTTTGGGTAAAAGGTGCTAATGACAACAAATGGCACGTTTTCACACTATTCCCTTCACCTCAGATCGCATTTTTGTGTGATCGAGTATGTGATCTTTAAACAAACACGTTCATTAGTTAAGTAATTAATTATTTTCTCTCGTTCTTAGAGATTTATATTGTTTCATCTGCAACAAATCTAACGCGTTCGTGATTTTATCTTATCACGAATATCATTTCGTTTGATCTCGTTCCTCCTCTCGCCCCGACCTGACCGTCCCTTTTCTTTCGCTTGCGGTCACTTTGGAAGAGAAAAGGTTGTTTTCCCATCTTGACCTGACCTTTCTCTTTTCCCGGTCGGTGGCGACGTGGGAAGGGTCAGTATGACAGCTTGGTTCCCTGTAATTTGGTTGTTGTTTTGTTGATGCCTTGGGAATTAACCACAGCATTGTTACATTGCTTTTTGGTGACACGTTCTATCAGCGCCAGAACGGAGCTTGTAATGCAATTTCATAGGAATTCATTATTTTGAATATAGAGTAGGATCTTCCCCCATATTATAGTGCACAGGAGTGCCCGATATTGCCCCGGGGTTGCGTAAATGCCTAATAGATCTGCGCTCTGTCGTTCAAAAGTAGGTACAATATACCGAAGTTATTCGTTCGATCGGCACCTTTGAGCCGGTGTGACCCGCGGTTACGTCTGTTAATTAATGTAGGACTAGGGTTTAAGCTAGAATCATTATTTGCTTATTAATCACACCTTCCTCATCCTCTTGAATTCGCTTGCATGTTTTCGGTATAACCCAAGCATTTGTGTGATTCGTGAAAATTTATATATCCTTAGGGAATTTTGCGAGCATCTATCACAGATACGCAGGAGAGAGCAGGTTATCTTATAGATTTCCCTTGCTCGAGTCGCTTCAGTCATATACGGCATTTGAATATAGGATCCCCCGGTTAATGAGTTTTAATGAGATCTGACATGCATAGCTAGATGTACCTCAGCAGTTCAGATTTCTGGCCCCGAGAAGATTTGCTTGCTAAAAGGTTAGCGAATATTTTTTTTTCATGTCACCATTCATTCATGTGTACATTCTGTTGCATATCATTATATGTTGAATTCAATGTGGTAGTTGAAATAATTTTAAATAGCTAGCATTGCTAATGTACTTCAGTTTTGTTATAGTGAACGTTAATATTCGTGTTTGTGATTCATTCTCTGTGTGAGGTCACTCTCGCCTTCCCTCTCATTCACGCTAGCTGTCACTCACACACGCATACACACACACACATTCATGTCACTCACACATGCAGGACAAAAGACACTGAACCTTTTCATTAATAGCTTTGGTTGCTGTCTTAGTGCCGGCGTAAAGATTTATGATGTATCTCTTTAGCCCGCAATTTTGTCTGTACATGATGTACAAGTTACATCTATTTCTCTGTGTGACGACTGTGGTTCAAGTAAATCCTCGCAGATTGCCGATGTCGTTTCCCTTATCTACTCTCATATCTATCAGAGACGGTTGGTAGTTCAAGCCAGGTCCATGCAGATCGCTACTGACGTCTCCCTCTTCTATTTTCTTCTTTATCTTTGTGAAAATAAAACACAAAATGAAAAAAAAGAGACGAAAATAATAAAAAAAACAACATTAACAACCGCAATATTTTTTTTTATAAATAACCGGCTAGTGGTAGTTAACCCCCTCTTCTCTGTTGCCTTTCTTTTTCTCTTACTCTGGCCCTTACGTGTATGATCTGGTTGAAGTCGGACCGACATGGCACCGAAGGAAGATCCTGCTACAGTTCCGGTCACCTTAGGATGCTGTGGGAAGGACGTCATCGAAGATCGCCATAGGCCTGCGGACCGGATGTTCATCAGAGCAGGTTTTAAGCCGTCCATGATGTTGTGGACGGGTGTTGCCTGCCGAGACGCCCCGAGTTGCCACCCCCCCCTCGAGACACCACAGATCCATTCAACTCCAGGAGCTCGTAGCGCAGTATCAGCCGCCTAGATGCCGCACCCCTGCCG
>NC_051388.1:23060044-23062562 GCF_015228065.2 Penaeus monodon | reverse complement strand
CTTCACGTATCAACCAAGAGATATTGATACTTTAGTTTAAGCATGAAATGTAACATATAATAGTGGTAATCACATTTTACATTTACACAGAAAATTTAAGCCTGTTATTTGTGTTCCGCCCGCCCAACAATATCAATAGTTGCAAGCATGGAAATATTGCCGTCAATGTATTTAAGCCTGTTTAGTCGTTTGGTGAGTGAACAGTGAGTGACAATACGCCAGGAAGAAAAGAAGATATTCAATGGAGAAACCCACATACACTGCAAATAATAAATGATCGCCACCTGGAGATATGACCGCGATGAAGAAACGGGTTAAGTTCCGTAATCCATGGTGACAGACTGTCATTTAAGAGGAGGATACGACCGAGACAAAAGAATTATCTTCCAGACAGCTCTAACTTATCGCTACATAGATGGTCCTGACACATGCCCTATCAAACATCCAAGAGCTGCCACCGGTGAAGATGATCTATCCAATATATTCTCATCATTTGCACTGTTTCGATCTTGGCAACGGGTCATCGCACGGTGAGAGGAGTTTGTTGGCATGTGGTAGTAATCAGACAATGGAGAGTTTTCCCTCGTCTGCACCGCCTCCATTTTATGCTGACTTGATTCCTCTCTTTGACTTAACAGAAGACGATGAGGATTCGACAGCATGCAGTGATAGTAATGCAGGCACGGGCTAGAATTTTTCCTTGTCATCTGCATCATATGCAGGGTGGGAAAAAAAATGTGTGTGTGTGTGTGTGTGTGTGTGTGTGTGTGTGTGTGTGTGTGTGTGTGTGTGTGTGTGTGTGTGTGTGTGCGAGCGCATTGTATAGTGTTTATACAATCAAAAATAAAAGCATATATTGTATAACGAGTTTTTATAATCCTTTACACTTCATTGTATTCTTATCTCTGGTACAGTGAGAGAGGAGCAGAAATTATCGGTCATTAGCAGACCTGTGTGACCTATTTATTATTGATTTTGACAGTTTCAGTCATTAGGAGAGACGGTTTCCCTCGTCTGTAACAGAATCAATTCTCGATCTCGGTACAAGTTTAAACATGGTGAATATTGCGGTGTGGATGGGAGGAGCCGCGGGTGAGTCATCTGTAGCATCTGCCTACGGGTAATGATTTCGGTTACGGATATTGGTCATCTTTCTGTTATGATGTACTATTTTGGACTGTAAGGTGTGCGTGTTAGTCATCATTAGCTACGGTCTGGTGGTTACCTCGTGATCATTAACCTGCTTTCACTCTCGACAAGGTTTTGTGATTACGCGGTGATCATTGATCTATGTCAACCTGCATTGGAGGAGATCCTCGTCTGTACATCACTGGCTATGAGTAATGATTTCGGATACGGATATTGATTAGTCAATCACTTCCAGTGGTCATCTTTCTGTTATGATGCACCATTTTCAACCATAAGGTGTGCGCGTTAGCCATCGTTAGCTATGGTCTAGTGGTTGCCTCGTGATCATTATCCTGCTTTCACTCTCGACAAGGTTGTGTGGTTACGCTGTGATCATTAATCTATGTCACCGGTCACCTGCATTGGAGGGGATACTCGTCTGTAGTACATCATTTGTTTCATTATTTCTCTTATGATGCGTCATGTACGAACATAAAATGCACATGTGAAAGTAGGTTAATGATTTCCGGGTATTGATTATGTTGTTGTGGACATTGGTTGCGGTTTGCGGTTTGTGGTTTCGTCAAGGTCACTGATTACATCACGGTCACTGACCTACTTTTCACATTCATGTACGTATGTGGGTGGCAGCGTTCTGTCCCTATACACACTACTGCGCGGTAAGGTCAGCTCTGCCCTTTCCTCCCTCCGGGCGGGCTACCCCGACACCGCGTGACCCCGCTCAGCGCTTTTACCCCTTTAGAGAAGTCGTAGCGTTGTCGTAGCGTGTGTTCAGCCCTTCACAAGAGTTGTGAGTCTGACGTACGTTGACTACCCTCTATACTTTTTACAATCTGGTGTCAGGGTGGCGCTGCATCCTTCCAGCTCGCAGCATGAACGCAATCCTTCAAAGAAAATCTGCTCGACCTCTTCAAGACATGGCTAAGAAAAAAAAACATGTAAGTATACGTTTGGGCCCCCTTTCTTATTTCTTTTCCCTTCTTCACCCATAAATGTGTAAAGTGTTTTTTTTTTGTTTGGGTAAAAGGTGCTAATGACAACAAATGGCACGTTTTCACACTATTCCCTTCACCTCAGATCGCATTTTTGTGTGATCGAGTATGTGATCTTTAAACAAACACGTTCATTAGTTAAGTAATTAATTATTTTCTCTCGTTCTTAGAGATTTATATTGTTTCATCTGCAACAAATCTAACGCGTTCGTGATTTTATCTTATCACGAATATCATTTCATTTGATCTCGTTCCTCCTCTCGCCCCGACCTGACCGTCCCTTTTCTTTCGCTTGCAGTCACTTTGGAAGAGAAAAGGTTGTTTTCCCATCTTGACCTGACCTTTCTCTTTTCCCGGTCGGTGGCGACGTGGGAAGG
>NC_051388.1:23052544-23055044 GCF_015228065.2 Penaeus monodon | reverse complement strand
CTTCCACCAGGAGGCTTGATATTCTCTATAGCTCATCTGTTATGCGTCGCGTCTTGATAACCATCTGCTAACCAAGATGTTAATGACAGTGCTTACATAACTTGTGATATCTACGGTGGGAAATTCCACTGAAATAGTGATGGAATCTTGGCCAGCACTATCATCGATTCTCTCTCTCTCTCTCTCTCTCTCTCTCTCTCTCTCTCTCTCTCTCTCTCTCTCTCTCTCTCTCTCTCTCTCTCTCTCTCTCTCTCTTTCTCAATCAATCAATCCATCTTTCTATCTTCCCATCTAGTTTATCTATCTATCTATATACATGAAGAAAAAGAATATGAAATGAGGAATAGGAAGAACGTAGGAACAGCCATCACGACATCGGTTATAACAAAAATAACGAGAAAGTAAGTCTATTGAGAATTTTCTACACGGAGCCAGCGGTTTTTATAAGCATTGATCGTCCCAAAATACACTTATATGCGAGATCTTTCGATGTATAAAAATCATTCATCTATCTATGGTGTTTTCTTCTGTTTGTTTCTTTTTCTGCGCCCACCCTCTCTCTATCTATCACCTGTCTCTCTCCATTCCTTTCTTTCACACTAATTTATCTCTCTGTCCGTAATGTTTTTTATTATAAGTCAGCAAGGATTAAGGTTACCGTTAAGGTGAGCATTTATGGGAGTGAACGGCAATATTTCTCCTTAATTTCTTTTCTATACCCCCAGTTTCCTCCCAGAACCTCATTTATTTTTCCTCCAGTTTTCATTGATCTTATCATCCTTGTTGATGGCAGCAAGCTTTATAATACTAAAAGTGCATAAAACTAATTTCGTCAAGCTCTATATCTATATGTAACTGAGAGGCTAGCACATAAATACACACACACATATAAACACACACGCATACAAATATACAAACACACACACATACAAACACACACACATACAAACACACGCACATACAAACACACACACACACAGTATTTTTCTCTTTCTTTTCTTAAATTGTACAGACTACACACAGCCCTCTATCCTCCACCCAGTCAGCTCCACCCCATCCTTCTGTCCCCCAGCCTCCCTAACCCAAAGCCCTCGCCCTCTTAAGCACCTCCCTCCACCGTGCCTCATTCCATCTCTCTTCAAACGCCCCCGGCAGCTTCCTCCCTCTGGCATCTCCCTCAGCTCCTTCTCCTTAGGCCGCCTTATCTCAGGAAAAGAGCGATCTTTGGAGTTCTTGTCCAGGATATTGATGGAACGACCTTACCGAGCTGTGCAGACAAGGACGAGGCAGATCATGGTGGAGGAAGAAGACGATGGTGATGGCGATAGTCGAAGGAAGGAGGAAGGAAGTAAAAAGAAAAAGAAGTAAAAAAGAAAAAGAAAAAAAAGAAAAAAAAGGAAAGAAAACGGAATAACTGTCATCACAGGAAAAGAAAGCTGAAGGAAAAAAAGAGGATGGTAAAAAATTAAACACGGAGACAGAGACAGACAAACAAATCATGTATTCATTTATATGCATATATATAAACACATATATAAACTATATATTTATATATATGTATATATATATATATATATATATATATATATATATATATATATATATATACACACAACACACACACACCACACACACACACACAACGCATATATGTATATATAGATATACATACATATTTATATATATATATATATATATATATATATATATATATATATATATATATATATAGATATGTATATCTATCTATCTATCTATCTATCTATCTATCTATCTATCTTATATATATATATGTATGTGTGTGTGTGTGTGTGTGTTTGTGTGTGCATGTGCATATATCTTCTTTGTGTGCCATCACCGACGCGTTGTTTGACGACCCACTTGGCGCAATGTTTCCCGTTGTCGAGTTTTGTCCCAGAGTCATCGAAGCGTTTGTACATTGATATTGTCGGGCAATGCTATTCTAGGTCTACCTCGAACTTCCTTGCCTTCATTTTTACCGCTTTGGCTAAGGTTTTCTAATGTGCCTTTAAGAATTGCATGTCCGTGGAATTTGAGTTGTACTCGAAGCAATTCTAGAAACTCGCGTCCATGACCGACTCTTCTGAGGATTTCCTCGTTGCATCCTTAGTCGATGTGCAACATCCTGCATCCACATTTTTACGGCCTCTATGTTGCGAGTTTCTGCTGTTAATGTTCGGACTCGCAACCATATAGGAGAGTTAACCATTGAAAGGTGTTAACGAGTCTGATTTTTATTTGCATTGAGAGCTTGCGGTCTGTTTGGACGTTCCGGAGTTTGGAGAATGCATCTTTTGCTATTCCGATTCTGCATCTGATTTCTTTCTTGCAGCGAGTATCTGAGGTGACAAGAGCTCCTAAATGTTATTGTTGGATTTCTATTTCTCCTTGTTTCAATGGACAAGTTGGTTCGCTGGCTTCTTCTATAACAGCATCAAAAAGTTTTTCGAGATCATTTACATATGTGGCAATGAGAACT
>NC_051388.1:23029001-23034001 GCF_015228065.2 Penaeus monodon | reverse complement strand
ACCCTTCTTCATCCAACTATTCGAATCTTTGCGCATAAACATACTGTAGATTTAATTTTGAGTATTATATTTTTTGTACGGGGGGGGGGGGGGTCTGGCTGTGACCATTGATTTGTCTGCGTAGCTCTTTTCATACTATATGCGTAATTCAAATTTTCTAGACCCTTCTCATCCATCCCTTGGCTACCGACAGAAGTGCAAGACCCAACTGCAACACCAGGTAGGCAAGCCATATCTCTTGGGAATATCATATCCACCTGAAAGCAATTTTCAAGCAGTAGTGCTTATAATCTCATGCAATATGCAAGACTCGAGATAAATAACTGAACCCTTCCACTTTTTCGGATGCGTTTATATCGTTGTCAGTTATATTGCTTTTTATTATGATGGTTCCATGCATATCTTATAAATAAACTCGAGACACAAGGACGATCATGTAACTAACCTTTTGGAATGGAGATGGCGATAGAAATGCAATTTTGACTCTATTATCATTGCGGATGAGTGTCATTTATGAATTTCTTTTTCTTTTTTTTCCTTTAACAAGCGGTGCGAAGCGAGAGCAGTTCTAATAATACTTGTTATTTCAGTTCTTCGTTTTCTTCTTCTTGTTCATTTTCTTTTCTTCTTGGGTTATCTGCTTAGGAGTCTAAAGTCTGACCATGTTTTTTAATGCTTGTATGAAAAACTCGCAATGAGCGAGAGAAAGAGAGAGAGGGAGAGAGAGAGAGAGAGAGAGAGAGAGAGAGAGAGAGAGAGAGAGAGAGAGAGAGAGAGAGAGAGAGAGAGAGAGAGAGAGAGAGAGAGAGGTAGAGAGAGAGAGAAAAGGAGAGAGAGAGAGAGAGAGAGAGAGGAGGAGAGAGAGAGAGAAGAGAGAGAGAGAGAGAGAGAGAGAGAGAGAGAGAGAGAGAGAGAGAGAGAGAGAGAGAGAGAGAGTTTGCTTCAGTTTTCTTTTTATGTTTTATTTACTTTTTATTTTCAGTTTGTTTTTTATGTTCAGCTTGCTTTTATCTTCTGTGTGATGTGTGTGCATGTGTTGTTATTTAATCTTTATTTATTTATTTATTTTTTATCTCATCCTTAATTTTCCTTTCTGCCTTTTCTCAAGTCTCCCCGTCTTTCCTGTTTTCCGTTTTCCTCAGCTTTTCTTATGCTACTGTCTTTTATTCTATTTCCTCTGTACTATTATTGTTTTATCACTTCTACAGCATGTGCTATACGTGTACATTTATGTGGCTATATGAACTATTTATATATACAAACTGAATAAGATATTCTGGTGAATTAATAAATATATACTCAATTAGAATTCTTTCGAGTAAATGAGTTAGTTGACTAAGAGAGAGAAAGGGAAGATCTAAAACCTACCCAGACCCCATCAACATTAAACTCTACAACTGCTGTAGACCGGCGTGGCGTGGCGTGCCTGTGACTGCCGACGTTCGTGGCAGGCCATCCGTCATGCCAAGCCGTGAACTCCAACTTGGTCCCTGACCCTTACACACTCTACTGTGATTGACTGATTATATGGAACAGCTAATATCATTAGCTGTGAATACCTTATTGGATTAAAATGTGAAATTACTTAAAATGTCTCTTATGAGAAGAAATAAATAATAATAACTAACATATTGAAAATCTCAGTATAAATGTTATGCTTTAAAAAGTATTGCATAAATATTATGCATTATTAGTGTCTCACTGATGACTAACAAGACTTCCTACGTCACAGTCCTCCCCCAATACTCTTTTCAGTACATATTAATTTGTTCTGAGAATGCTGCACAACGTTTCACTACATGTGTGACTGGCATCCTTGTGTCAATCTTGTGTGCCCAATTATCATACTTGTTAACACAACTTGTCGGTTAGTATGGACGCTGTTCAATCAACTGCCAGGGTCATCTCTAATATCTTGTAGTTTGTTTCTAGAGGTATGGCTCAATTGCTTTCTCCATTTATCACGAAGACAACTTCTGATGCTGAGTTTCAAGTCGATGTGTGAGAATATATAACAAGCATCACAGGGCTGAGCAGCAGCTGCCTTGTCCCTCTGATCAGTTCGCTCATTCCATTTTCAGATTTAGAACCATCTGTTCATACTGCATCTGATCCTTGGTACTCAGAAATTTGTTGAAATAATCCCTTTCTGATTTCTGCTTCGGATCTCTCCCCCTTCCCTATTTCAACCAAATCCAATTCGACTCGATTGGTCTAATGGGGAGTTCCCAACAGCTATTACTTTAGAGAGATTCAAAAGAAGATCTTCCATAAAATTCCTCATTTTCCTACCGCAGTCTGTCCTCAAGAGGGTTGAAAACCAATGTGAATGCAAGAGATCCAGAATCCTTTGCAGTCTCATGTAGTAAATCAGGTTCAAGTAGTTCTTGTGTAATGAAAAGGGGGTTCTCCACTCTCAGCAAACAGGGACCCACAGGTAAAGAACTGAAAGCACATGTACAGATTCTTAGAGTCTCATTTTGAACCAAGTCCAATATCTGGAGAACAGTGGGAGATGTAGATGAATAAGTCCCACATCCATTGTCAAGTCTGTTATGCTTGGTGAAGCTGTAAAAGCGTTGTGTGGTCTGCACCCCAAGATAGGTGAGAAAGAGCCGAGTGCTTTTGTAGGCACCCACGTAAGCCTTAAGTCAAAAATTAGATCCAATTACTTTTCCTCTTGGACTAAGCATAATGATTTTCCTCCTAAATAGAGGGATGAAGCTTTCGTCCCTTATGAAAATGTATAGCCATGGTGTTAATGGAGATAATTTGAACTGATGGTATGTTGTGCACTGCACAACCTGAATTACTGCAGTCTGTCTTTGCTTATCCTGAGCAGTGCAGTGTGGCCACCCACATACAGACAACACTTTGGAATCACATTATTATTAGCAGTGGCAAACAGGGTCACACTTTAGGTACTGTCTTCTAGCTGATCTTTCAGGTTAGAGAAGCTGTTTCCCATCCGAACTCTAAATTTCCTGTCAGGTAGTAAGGTAGTAATGCTTCATAAACCAATGACATACAGCTTCATGTATATGACATGTATTTAAATATTAATGTAAGCCTTTTCTTGGCCAAAGAAGACTGCTAACATGTGACATAGCTGTGGAAAGGAATTCTATATATCAGTCTCCATCATCTTTAGGGGAACTGGTCGATCTAAATTTTCTAAACCTTATTAATATGGGGTCACCACGTTTTCCTTTTCTAGTACCCATGTCAGTCTGAAGTTTATAATTTTCTCCATCAGCTTGCAGATGCAGCTGGTGAGAGATATTGGTCTGTAATTCCCTGATATGGGATCATCCTTTGCCAGGTTGGGGATAGGTATGATTATAGCTTTTCTCCATGTGGATGGTTTTGTGCCCTCCCATTCAAAAAATTGAATAGATCCAACAAGGTCTTTTGGGAGCTATGCAAAAAGTGTGATATCATTTGATATGGAATATCAAAACATCCTGAGACAGTCTTTTGGCAGAGCTGCTGCAGTCCTACTGTAGCAGCCAGAACCCACAACCTGCAAAATTCAGCTCCACATACTTCCTAGGTTGGATTATGCCCTCTTACCAGCAGGTGCTTCTCACGACTCACTGCCGAGAACTGACTGCAGGCCCCCCTCGTTTCTTGTTGACTTTCACAGCTCCCGTGTATTTGAGCTCCTGAAACTGAGGACAGTAACTCAATATCCTCCATAGAACCTCAGCAAAGCAGCAGTGACACAAGACTGCCCAGCCCTTCGTCGACCGTGGAGCCTCTCTGGCTTCCCCATATGACTCCACATCTGCAACAGAACCCAGCCATAACTGTGGGAATTCACACCTACTACAAGTATATAGAGATAAGACACTAGTCAAGTAGTAGATGCACTCCATCTTCTATACTGGTGACCCTGGAGTGACATGTTTGGCTTATTGCTCGTTTGCTTAACTCACTCACAGGAGGGGGGGAGGTATCTGTGGCAGCTACAACCCGTAACTTGCACTTCCCAGGTTGGGTCACATAAGGTCCAACAGCCTTGTCCTTGTTCTGTCACCAGCAGGCGCCTCTCGCTAGCAGGCGTTTCCCTCGGCCAGATGATACTGAGAT
Organism: Penaeus monodon; assembly: GCF_015228065.2. Lineage (NCBI taxonomy): Eukaryota > Metazoa > Arthropoda > Malacostraca > Decapoda > Penaeidae > Penaeus > Penaeus monodon. Next base: position 23,029,909 of record NC_051388.1, on the reverse strand, counting down.
ACCACAGGTCATGAGCCTCTAAGCCCTCTCTGAAACCGTTAATAGAGGTGCCGAAGTCATTCTTCACAGAATGACAGAATGGGTACCACTGTGCATGGTAAATTATAGAGACAATTGACTATGTTGACAGGTGTTGCAAGCACTGTGACAAGTCGAACGCCACCCTCTTACACATACAGAGTTATGAGCACACAATTTCTGAGACAGGAACCACCCACCACAGCCACCGGGCTGGCAAGATTATGACTCTGGCTTACATCGTGGCAGCTGGAACGCCTACTAGCAATCCGGCCACCACGGTAAACATTCAGTGATAATGAATCAAATCAATTGATACCCTTATAAATAGCTGACGCAGGCCGGGTCGCATTCATGAAAGGCGCAGGCGATGATAGCCTTCGCAAATCTCACTGAACTGAACTAAAATGTGATCATCAACTCAAGATTTTCTAGAGCAATCCAACAAGCAGCAGCAACACAAAGACTGCACAGTTCGCCACCGACTGGGGAGCCTATCCAGCTCCCCCGTTGAACTACACATCACAAACAAAACCCAGCCATAACAGTGAGAATTCACATCCGCTACAAATACTCCATTAAGAGATAAGACACCAGTCAAACCTAGGTAGGCCTAATCCGACTTTGTGAGCCTTCATCCAGGCCCCCCCTTTCACGTTCATAGTGGCCCGTTACCCAGAGCAAGCACCGGGCACTTTCGCATGCACCTCAACGCTACAAATTCTACATATAAAGCAAAAACCATAGACTGTACGTTATGTTATTAATGAGGATCCCGTGACCGAGAGAGAGAGAGAGAGAGAGAGAGAGAGAGAGAGAGAGAGAGAGAGAGAGAGAGAGAGAGAGAGAGAGAGAGAGAGAGAGAGAGAGAGAGAGAGAGAGGGGGAGAG
>NC_051388.1:23009001-23011501 GCF_015228065.2 Penaeus monodon | reverse complement strand
GGATAGGAAGAGTGAGAGTGGGAAAGGAAGGGAGAGAAAGAGGGTATATGGAGAGGGAGAGGTAGAGGGGAAGGGAGGAATTGAGGAAGGCATGGAGAGGAAGAGAGATATAGAGATAGAGAGAGAGAGTGGGTAGGGAGGAGGTAAGCAACAATGAGTAAGGGAGTTGGAACGGAAGGGGTAGAGAGAAGGAGAAAGAGGGTGAAGGGTAAATTTTCGTAAGAGTAGGAGGCAGAGGGAGAAGGACAGGAATATATATGTATGTGTATATATATATATATATATATATATATATATATATATATATATATATATATATATATATATATATATATATAAAGAGAGAGAGAGAGAGAGAGAGAGAGAGAGAGAGAGAGAGAGAGAGAGAGAGAGAGAGAGAGAGAGAGAGAGAGATAGAGAGAAAGATAGGGAGAAGGGGAGAGAAGCAGCAAGCTTCTTATATATCCAGATACTAAGTGTGTTCATTATTTATGCAGGGAACCCAAGAGGAATGCGTGTGGCTGATTTGCCAAACAGGGTTATGTAGTCGCTGAGTGACCAGGGTCGCTTTGCAGTATTACGGATTATTTTTCTAGTAAGGTGTGTTTTATAGTGACCTTTAGGAATTCAAATCAATAACAAAGAACTTAGATCATTTTCTTGTTATCATGATACTAATCTCTTCCAAAGTTTGTAGAATGAATAGGTTCAGGGTCGGAAAAATGTATTTACTTATCTATTCATTTACCTAATTGCCCTATATCTTTTCTTAGGAAAATGAACGAGGATTGCATTATCAATCTTGATATTTGTGATATAAACAGCAAGCATTTTTAAAAGTTATTTACTTTCTATCACATGTTTCACTGCTTCAGCAAGTAATACCATCTAATACGATTTAAGAATTCGTATCACATAGTATAATCAGACTGAAGTATCATTAAACAGATCTTCGCTAAAGTAAAAATATATCATGAATTCAGTTTTGGGATCAAGGAAGAAACAGTTTTCGAGATAAAAGCTGCTAGAAGGGAATTCAATTAAGGATATTTTCCCTTTCTTCCTCTCAAGATTTAAAGCATTTGCGCGTAGTCTTCTCGGAAAATCCAAGAGGAGTGTGAGTGGGAGGCACAAACCAGATTTTCCAGCTGCGCAAATTCAGCCGTAAACGATATACATCTTTTTTTTTTACTGTTTTGTTATAGATTATTATTATTACCATCTGACACTGGCCTTCCTATGTATTCCGAAGTTTACAAAGACAAAATTAAAAAGAGGTAGGCAGTACTGGCTTATTTGTTTTGAGTACTGCATCATTAGCACGGTGGCAGGAATTCAGATCATTTACTAAGAATCATAACCATCTTTGTAACGCTAATCTACACTAAAGTTAAAGGTATTTTGAATTCAATTTGGGGATCACTGATAAACAGGTTTCCAGATCTTATCTCTTAGGATGTGTATACGCCTTTTCTATTTGTGCTGACATATGTATTCTATTTCTCCCTCTCTCTCTCTCTCTCTCTCTCTCTCTCTCTCTCTCTCTCTCTCTCTCTCTCTCTCTCTCTCTCTCTCTCTCTCTCTCTCTCCGGGCTAGTACAGTGGTAACGTGTCGGCCTCTCATCCGAGGGGTCGGCGGTTCGCGCCCCGCCCAGGCGCGAGAAGTTGCAACTGTAGGTTACTTCCCGCCGTGGCTGGGCACCACGGCGGGCAAGGACTCGGTTCAGCCGAGTCAGCAGCAGCTGACACACGTGGGCAAAATCAAGCAGACAGTATGTCACACCAAGAATATCCATTATATCAAATGGAATGTTTTCTTCTTCATCTACTTCTTTCGTTCTTTCTCCGTAAATGGAAAGTGCCGGCAGGGGGTCTCTGACATCGGTTTATTGTTATTACTGTTACTATTATTATCATTATCATTACCATTGTTCTTCTTACTATTGTCAACATTATTATCATCATCATCATTTTCATTATTGTTATGATAATGATAATCATTAAGATAACGATAATGGCAATGATAATGATAATTATAAGTATGAATAAAATGATAATCACAGCGATAATGATATGATTATATAATCATTGATATCATAAATTTTATTTTTCGTATTATTATTATTTTATCATGTTATTATCACAGTCATTATCATTAACATCATAATTAATATTATTGTTGCCATCATTATCATCATCGTTTTATGATCAAACCAATAAATGATATAAAGAAATTCCCGTATCAACAGTTAATATGCCTTTGAAATAATAGTGATAAAAGGGCGAGAGTGAGAGAGAGGATGAGGAAGAATGAGTAAGGGAGGGGGATGGGAAGGGAGAGGGAAGGGCGAAGGAGGGTGAAGGTGAAATTCTCAGAAACAGAAGGAGAAGGATTGCAAGAGAGAGAGAGAGAGAGAGAGAGAGAGAGAGAGAGAGAGAGAGAGAGAGAGAGAGAGAGAGAGAGAGAGAGAGAGAGAATTCGAAATAGCCTGTTGATATT
>NC_051388.1:23004263-23006763 GCF_015228065.2 Penaeus monodon | reverse complement strand
ACTAAGGATGATAGCCTTTTACAGTCTGGTGGCAGCGGTGGGATGGGTCTGATGACCACGTGGTTCCCTGTATTTTGATTGTTATTTTTGTTGACGCCTTAGGAATTAACCATGCATTGCTACATTGTTTTTGGTGACACGTTCTATCGGCGCTAGAACGAAGGCTTGTAACACAATTTCATTAAATTGTATTATTTGAATATAGCGTAGGATCTTCCCCCCATATCATAGTGCACAGGATTGCCCGATGTTGTCTTGGGGTTGCATAAACACCTAATAGATCTGCGCTCCGTCATTCAAAAGTAGGTACAATAAACTGAAATTATTCGTTCGGCTCCCTTTGAGTCGGTGTGACCCGCGGTTATGTCCGTTAATTAATGTAGGACTAGGGTTTAAGCTAGAATCATTATTCGCTTATTAATCACACCTTTCTCACCCTCCTCAAGTCGCTTATTAATCACACCTTTCTCACCCTCCTCAAGTCGCTTGCATGTTTTGGGTACACCCCAAGCGTTTGTGTGATTCGTGAAAATTTATATATCCTTAGGGAATTTTGCGAGCGCCCATCACAGATACGCAGAAGAGAGCAGGTTTATTATATGCCTGGCTCGAGTCGCTTCAGTCATATACAGCATTTGGGTATAGGATCCCCCGTTAATATGTTTTATTGGAGTCTGACACGCAAGCTAGACTTGTACCTCGGTAGTTCATATTTCTGACCCCGAGAAGATTTGCTTGATAAAAAGTTGGCGAATATTTTTTCATGTCACCATTCATTCATGTGTACATTCTGTCTCATATCATTATATGTTGAGTTCAATGTGGTAGTTGAAATAATCTTAAATAGCTACCATTGCTAATGTACTTCAGTTTTGTTATAGTGAACGTTAATATTTGTGTTTGTGATTCATTCTCTGTGTGAGGTCACTCTCGCTTTCCCTCTCATTAACGCTAGCTGTCACTCACACACGCATACACGTGTCTGTTGTGACGAGTGGTTCGAACATGATGTACAAGTTACATCTATTTCTTCTCTGTGTGACGACTGTGGTTCAAATAGATCTTCGCGGATCGCCGTTGTCGTTCCATTATCTACTCTCACATCTATCAGAGACGGTTAGTAGTTCAAGCTAGGTCTTTGAGGACCGCTACTGACGTCTCCCTCTTCTATTTTCTTCTTTATCTTTGTAAAAGTAAAACACAAAATGAAAAAAAAGACGAAAATAATTTTAAAAAACCAACATTAAAAAAACGCAATTTTTAAAAATAACCAGCTAGTGGTAGATAACACCCCTTCTTCTCTGTTGCCCTTCTTTTTCTCTTACTCTGGACCTTATGTGTATGATGTGGTTCCCCGACTATATATTGCAGTCGGACCGACGCGGCACCGAAGGAGAACCTGCTACAGTTTCGGTCACCTTAGGATGCCGTGGGAAGGACGTCATCGAAGATCGCCATAGACCCGCGGACCAAGATTTTCGTCAGAAAAGGTGGCCTGCCGGACTCCCCGTAGATCCAGCGAACCAGCACCTTTGCTGCAGGTACCAGTCACCCCAGGATGCTGTGCATAGGTGACGCCTGGCGGACGCCTGCAGATCCAGTAAACTCCAGGAGCTCGTAACGCAGGTATCAGCCGCCCCGAGATGCCGCCCCTGCCCCGATGCCCATAGATCCGGATGAAGATTACGAGGACGCAGCCGAATTAGGCCTGGACGAGGACTACGAGGAGGTCTAGACGAATCCGAAGTCAAGGAGGACCTGTGCAACACTTTCGAGGATGTGTGGACATCAAGGACGGACAGACTACACCAAGGACCAGGAGGATGAGGACGACAGGGACGAGCAGCCACGAAGATACACCAGGACAACGCGCGAGAACGAGATGACCAGCCAGGTTAGGTCACCCTTGAGGCAAATCTAAGACGCCTCGAGGGCGAGGCGTGAGTAGGTGACCGAGCAATGTACAGTGGAACAATCAGTGTAGCAGACGGAGCCAGTGACCCCACCTCGCTCCCCCCATGCTTCCTGCAGCTGCTGCTATCGCTGGAACGGTCACTACTTATACCGAGAATGACCTAGGCCTCAGAGAGTTCGTGCTAAGCATCCGACGCGGTAAGGTCAGCTCCGCCCTCTCCCTCCGGGCAGCTGGCTGCGACCCGCGTACTGCCTTACCTATACTAGACATGTCTCGTGTTCTTATACTGCGTGGTGTCAACTCTCAGAAATAAGAGTCAAGCCGTTAACAAGTATAACTACCCTCTGTTCACCATTGTACTAAGGATGATAGCCTTTTACAGTGTGTGTGTGTTGTGTGTGGTTTTTGTGTATATATATATATATATATATATATATATATATATATATATATATATATATATATATATCTATATATATATACTACATATATATATATGTATATATATTATATATATATAATATATATATAGATATATATATATATATATAATATATATTATATATATATGCATATATACATATA
>NC_051388.1:22981763-22999263 GCF_015228065.2 Penaeus monodon | reverse complement strand
AACACCAGGTAGGCAAGCCATATCTCTTGGAATATCATATCCACCTGAAAGCAATTTTCAAGCAGTAGTGCTTATAATCTCATGCAATATGCAAGACTCGAGATAAATAACTGAACCCTTCCACTTTTTCGGATGCGTTTATATCGTTGTCAGTTATATTGCTTTTTATTATGATGGTTCCATGCATATCTTATAAATAAACTCGAGACACAAGGACGATCATGTAACTAACCTTTTGGAATGGAGATGGCGATAGAAATGCAATTTTGACTCTATTATCTTTGCGGATGAGTGTCATTTTGAATTTTTTTTTCTTTTTTTTCCTTTAACAAGCGGTGCGAAGCGAGAGCAGTTCTAATAATACTTGTTATTTCAGTTTTTCGTTTTCTTCTTCTTGTTCATTTTCTTTTCTTCTTGGGTTTTATCTGCTTAGGAGTCTAAAGTCTGACCATGTTTTTTAATGCTTGTATGAAAAACTCGCAATGAGCGAGAGAAAGAGAGAGAGGGAGAGAGAGAGAGGAGAGAGAGAGAGAGAGAGAGAGAGAGAGGAGAGAAAGAGAGAAAGAGAGAGAGGGAGAGAGAGGAGAGAGAGAGAGAGAGAGAGAGAGGGTGTGGAGAGAGAGAGAGAGAGAGAGAGAGGAGAGAGAGATAGGAGAGGAGAGAGAGAGAACTGAATGAGAGAGAGAGAGAGGAGAGAGAGAGAGAGAGAGTTTGCTTCAGTTTTCTTTTTATGTTTTATTTACTTTTTATTTTCAGTTTGTTTTTTATGTTCAGCTTGCTTTTATCTTCTGTGTGATGTGTGTGCATGTGTTGTTATTTAATCTTTATTTATTTATTTATTTTTTATCTCATCCTTAATTTTCCTTTCTGCCTTTTCTCAAGTCTCCCCGTCTTTTCTGTTTTCCGTTTTCCTCAGCTTTTCTTATGCTACTGTCTTTTATTCTATTTCCTCTGTACTATTATTGTTTTATCACTTCTACAGCATGTGCTATACGTGTACATTTATGTGGCTATATGAACTATTTATATATACAAACTGAATAAGATATTCTGGTGAATTAATAAATATATACTCAATTAGAATTCTTTCGAGTAAATGAGTTAGTTGACTAAGAGAGAGAAAGGGAAGATCTAAAACCTACCCAGACCCCATCAACATTAAACTTCTACAACTGCTGTAGACCGGCGTGGCGTGGCGTGCCTGTGACTGCCGACGTTCGTGGCAGGCCATCCGTCATGCCAAGCCGTGAACTCCAACTTGGTCCCTGACCTTACACACTCTACTGTGATTGACTGATTATATGGAACAGCTAATATCATTAGCTGTGAATACCTTATTGGATTAAAATGTGAAATTACTTAAAATGTCTCTTATGAGAAGAAATAAATAATAATAACTAACATATTGAAAATCTCAGTATAAATGTTATGCTTTAAAAAGTATTGCATAAATATTATGCATTATTAGTGTCTCACTGATGACTAACAAGACTTCCTACGTCACAGTCTCCCCCAATACTCTTTTCAGTACATATTAATTTGTTCTGAGAATGCTGCACAACGTTTCACTACATGTGTGACTGGCATCCTTGTGTCAATCTTGTGTGCCCAATTATCATACTTGTTAACACAACTTGTCGGTTAGTATGGACGCTGTTCAATCACTGCCAGGGTCATCTCTAATATCTTGTAGTTTGTTTCTAGAGGTATGGCTCAATTGCTTTCTCCATTTATCACGAGACAACTTCTGATGCTGAGTTTCAAGTCGATGTGTGAGAATATATAACAAGCATCACAGGGCTGAGCAGCAGCTGCCTTGTCCCTCTGATCAGTTCGCTCATTCCATTTTCAGATTTAGAACCATCTGTTCATACTGCATCTGATCCTTGGTACTCAAATTGTTGAAATAATCCCTTTCTGATTTCTGCTTCGGATCTCTCCCCTTCCTATTTCAACCAATCAATTCGACTCGATTGGTCTAATGGGATTCCCAACAGCTATTACTTTAGAGAGATTAAAAGAAGCTTCCAAAAAATTTCCTTTTTTTCCCTACCCGTCTGCCCTCAAAGGGGTTTAAAAACCTGTGAAGCAAGAGACCCAGAACCCTTTGCAGTCTCTGTAAAATCGGGTTTCAATAGTTTGTGTAATAAAAAGGGGGTTTCCACTCTCACAAAAAAGGGACCCACAGGGAAAGAAATGAAAACACAGTACAGATTTTTTGAGTTATTTTAACCCGTCCAAAATCTGGAGAACAGTGGGAGATGTAGATGAATAAGCCCAACCCTTGTCAAGTTGTTTTGTTGGGGAGCTGTAAAAGCGTTGTGTGGTCTGCCCCCAAGTAGGTGAGAAAGGCCCAGTGTTTTTTTAGGCACCCACGTAAGCCTTAAATCAAAAAATTTGATCCAATTTCTTTCCCCTTGGATAAGATAATGATTTTCCCTAATAGAGGGATGAAGCTTTTTTCCCTATGAAAGTATAGCCATGGTGTTAATGGAGATAATTGAACTGATGGTTTTGTGCACTCAAACCTAAATTTACTGCAGTCTGTCTTTGCTTACCTGAGCAGTGCATGTCCCCACCCAATACAGACAACACTTGGAATCACATTTTAGCAGGGGAAAAAACGGGTCACATTTAGGTACGTCTTCTAGCGATCTTTCGGGTTTAGAAAAAGCTGTTTCCCACCCGAATTAAATTTCCTGCAGTAAAAGGGTATAATTTTCATAAACCAATGACTACAGTTTCATTTATATGACTGTATTTAAATTTTAATGTAAGCCTTTTCTTGGCCAAAAGAAACTGCAAACATGTGACATAGCTGGGGAAAAGGAATTCATATATCATTCCCCATCATCTTTAGGGAACGGGTCGATAAAAATTTTCAAAACCTTTTTAAAAAGGGGTCACCACTTTTTCCTTTTTAGTCCCATGTCGTCTGAATTTTATAATTTTCCCCATCCTTGCGATGCAGCGGGTGAGAGATATTGGTCTGTAATTCCCCCTTTATGGGATCCCTTTCCAGGGGGGGATGGGTATATTAGTTTTTCTCCATGTGGATGGTTTTTCCCCTCCCATTCAAAAATTGAAAATCCAACAAGGTCTTTTGGGAGCATGCAAAAGTGTGATATCATTTTTAAGGAAAATCAAACATCCTGAGAAGTCTTTTGGGGGGCTGCTGCAGTCCTACTGTAGGGCCCCCGAACCCACAACCCGCAAAAACAGCTCACTATTCCCGGGGGGATTATCCCTCTTACCAAGGGGGCTTCCACGACTCATGCCGAGAACTGATGCAGGCCCCCCTCGTCTTGTTGACTTTCCAGCTCCCTGTATTTGAGCTCCAAAAATGAGGACAGAAATAAATATCCTCCATAAAAACCTCAGCAAAGCAGCAGTGACACAAGACTGCCCAGCCCTTCGTCGCCCGTGAGCCCTCTGGCTTCCCCATAGACTCCAATCGGCAAAAAACCCCACCCTAAACTGTGGGAATTCACCCCTACTACAGTAATAGAGATAAGACACTAGTCAAGTAGAGATGCCTCCATCTTCTATAGGGTGACCCTGGATGACTGTTGGTTATTGCTTTTTGTTTAAACCACTCACAGGAGGGGGGGGGGTTTTTGTGGCAGCTAAAACCCCGAAATTTGCATTTCCCGGGTTTGGGTCACAAAGGGGCCCAACAGCCTTTCCTTGTTCTGTCACCACAGGCGCCTCCGCTAGAGGCGTTTCCTCGGCCAGTGATACTGAGATACCCGGGCGGCCTCTAAGCCCTCTCGGAAACCGTTAATAGGGGTGCCGAATCATCTTCACAGAATGACAGAATGGGTACCACTGTGCATGGAAAAATTATAGAGACAATTGACTATGTTGACGGGTGTTGAAAGCACTGTGACAAGTCGAACGCCACCCTCTTCACAACGGGATTGAGCACAAAATTTTCTGAGACGGGAACCCCCCCCCACAGCCACCGGGTGGAAGTTTATGACTCTGGTTACTCGGGGCAGCTGGAACGCCTACAGCAATCGGCCACCACGGTAAACATTCAGTGATAATGAATAAATCATTGATACCCTTAAAATAGCTGACCCGGGCCCGGGGCGCATTCATGAAAGGCGCAGGCGATGAAGCCTTCGCAAAACCACTGAAAATGAAATAAAATTGACATCAATCAAAATTTTTTAGAGCAAACCACAAGAGCGCAAACAAAGCTTTCACAGTTCCCACCGACGGGGGGGCCTATCCCCTCCCCGTTTTGAACTACACATCACAACCAAAAAACCCGCCATAACATGAGAATTTCCCCCGTACAAATATCCATAAGGATAAAACACCAGTCAAACCTGGGAGGCCAAACCGACTTGTGAGCCTTCATCCAGGCCCCCCCTTTTACGTTTTAGGGCCCCTTACCCAGAGCAAAAACCGGGACTTTCGCATGCCCCCCAACGCTACAAATTTTACTATAAAGAAAAACCAAGACTGTAGTTTGTTATTAATGAGGTCCTGACCAGAGAGAGAGAGAGAGAGGAGAGAGAGAGAAGAGGAGGAGAGAAGAGGAGGGAGAGAGAGAGAGGAGGAGAGAGGGGAAAAGAGAGAGAAGGGGGGAGAGGGAGAGAAAATTTAAAAAAAAAAGAAAAAAGGACAGCACGAATGCAGCGAGAAGAGAAAGAGAGAGACGAAATCCATGTGTCATTTGTTTTTTTTACCAAGTGAAAAAAAGTGGAAAGGGATTTCAGGTCCCGGGGACCTGAAATCTACCCCAAAATTTTATTGCTCATTTTTTGGGTTTTCGCTAAAGTTAATGGGAAATTTCTAAGTATTTCGAGTGAAAGTGGGCTCACAGTGTAGAGAGTAGTAGAAACTCTTTTTTTTAAAGACCATTGGGTTTTTAAACACAGTAGTTGTTCAGAAAATTCCCCTTTCTAATAGTATATGGTTTTTTATATTTTATGTATGAAAATATATATATATATTGTATAATACATATATTATATATATTAATAATATATATTATATATATTTTATATAATTAAAATGTTAATACAATATATATATATATAATATATATATAAATATATATATATATATATATATATATATATATTATATAATAATTGTGTGTGGTGTGTTATTTATATATAAATAAAATATATATAATATATATTAATATATAAATATAATATATAATAATATTTATAATATATCAAAAAATCTATCAAATAAATATAGTAATGCATATATAATAAATTTTTTATACATTTTATATATATATATAATTTTAATTATATATATAAAATATATTATATATATATATTATATTAAAATTTTATTGCTTTTTAAAAGGGTCTGGGGGTTGCTTAAATTTTATCCTTTTTTAAAGTTAAAAGATATCGGTCTAAAAAACCCCAATTTCTCCTGCGAATTATAAATCAGAATATCACAAAAACCCCTAAAAAAAAAGAACGAAGCAAAAGCGGATCGAAAAAGTCCCCCCCCCTTCCCTCCCAGCATTTTCCTTTTGTTACATTAGCTTTTTTAAATTTTCGTTACCCCCTTTTTTTTATTTTTTTAATTCCCAGCCAATTTTTCGGGCAATAATGCAATTCAATTGAACTAAACAACCCTTTGGAAAAAAAAACAAGATAAAATTTCCCCCTAATTATTTTTTTTCTTTTTTGAATTTTTTTGACACGTTTGAAAAACATGCTCAGTCCTTTCCTGTCACACTCAAAACTGTCATTTGACAAAGCGGTAACATATCCAGGGGAAAAAAAATAACAAAATAATAGAAACAAATACAAATAAGAAAATTTAAAAAATATAAAAAAAATCTTCGGATCAGTTCCCGCCTAAAAGAAAGACTGTGAAGAAAAACCCTGCCCCCCCAAATTTTAATTGAAAAAAAATTTAAAAACCCTTTTATAGTCTCAAAAAATTTTTTAATAATTTCCCCTACTATTTTAACAATAGATTTTGCTGTAAAAAACATGTCCTCATAATCAAAATGTAAGTTGTAGTTCGGGGGGTTCCCCAAATTTTGTTTGCATCTTAGACAAAACCCCAAATCTTATTAATAAAAAATACATCTTTGTAAAAGTCATATCAACCAAAAACACACACACACACACACAACCACACACACACACCACACACACAACACACACACCACCCCACACACACAACACCACAACACAACACACACACACACCAACACACACTATTGGTAAATAAGTATGGGAAAGCCTTTTTTTATTTACATTTAAGTTTTCCCCTTTGTTCTTTTCTCTCTCTTTTCTTTCTTCTCTCTCTCTCTTCCTCTCTCTCTCTCTCTCTCCCCTCTCTTTTTCTCTTTTCCTTTCTCTCAGTATAGTGTTTCGAACGAGGAATGAACTAAAATGAAAAGCATGTTTTTAAAAAAGGGTTTCTTAAAAGATATTTAAAATTTGAACGAGAAATATTCGCAAAAGCACATAGAGTGCTGGGTTCATTCCAACAGAAAGCATAGTTGTTCATGCAGATGGTATTTCATGTATATGCCCAATGTAGGGGGATTACGAGGGTTTTTTCGTAGGTATAAAATGGGCATGGTATGAGAGTGATATTTATGCATGGGTATGGCAACTAATGTCTATGTGCCGGGTTTTTTTTGTTTTTTTTTTAATTTAAATTTATATATATTATATAATTTATAAAAAAAAAATTTTTTTTTTTTTTTTTATATAAAAAACTCATACAGACACACACACACACACACAACGCACACGCACGGGCACACACCCCACACGCACACACACACACACACACACACACAACACCCACACACACACACACACAACCACATACATACCACACACACACACACAACACACCACAATAATACATACATACACAAACACACACAAACACAACACACACACACACACAAAAACAATATACATATTATATATATAATATAAAATTATATATATATAAATAATATATAATATAGTATATAGGTTGTGTTATATATTATTTTAATTATAATTTATATATATATATATATATATATATATATGTTATAGTGTATTTATATATATATAATATATATAATATAATATATATATATATTTTATATATATGCAGCCTGGTGTATATAATTCTGTGACGGGCATGCGGATGTTTATACACTTAGGTGCTACGAACTTTTGCGTCTGCATTGTATACATACGCACAAAGAATTCACATATACAAAGTGGTCGGGTGTAGGAAATATATGACCCCCAACAATACCACCCATATGAAATTCATCCCCATATCAAAAGAGTAACCCTGATGAAAATGAGAGGCTTGTGCTTTGGCATTCGAAATTTCAATTTCTAGACAGGTTTACCACCCCCGAGTTGGTTACTAGTAACACCCCGAGAAAATTTATCTTATTGGGGGGTTTTCGGCTGACCCCCCCTTTTTGATTAAAAACCACGGCAAGGGCCCCCTCTTTCCCGAAGGCGAAGGAATCTGTTTCGCGGCGACAAAAGATCGCTCCGAAACAATTTTGAAAAAAATTCCCGGGCGACGAGGCCCCCCCAAAAAAAAATAACTTTGATAAAAAAAATTTAGGACGAGAGAACTGAAATCGAATTTTAAATTTGCTCGGGGAACTTTTATATTGAGGGGATGATGTGGAATGACTTAACGGGGAACGAAAAACTTAAGGGAACGGGGTCTTTGTACCTTAGGTAGAAAACCAGAAATCAAGTGTAGGTCTTTAGTTCAAAACGCCTAGAAAAGTAAATTGGGAAATTTCTATGGTGTAAGCGAAAAAGTGTTCGAAACAATAAAAAGTGTAAAGAAGTTAAAATTGAAGATAGCAACATATTCACCATCTTGCAACTTTTCTAAGAAGAAATTGAAGGCGTTATGAAGATTTAATTTTGCCAAGAAGAGCAAAATTCTTTTCACAATAATTATGAGAGAAGAGAGGGCCAAGATAAGTTAAAAAGGGCCCAAAAAATTTCAGCTGGGAAACCCAAGGGTACGGGCACAAAAAAAGAGAGGGGTTTATAACCTTATCGTTTAGCGGACCCTCAACCCAAACAATAATTTTTCCAATCCCTTTTTTTAAAAAAAAACAAAAGGAAAAAAAAAAGCGGAAGTGAAATGGAACATGATATATATATATATATATAATATATATATTATATATTATATAATATATTTATATATAGATATATATATTTGAAAAAAAAGGGAAAAATTTTGGAAAGAAGTCGAAATAAAAATTAAACCCTTAGAAAAAATTTAAAAATTTTATATAAGAAAAAAAGCAAAAAAATTTAAAACCTCAACACCCCCCCAAAAACAGCTTCTTTTTTTCAGAAAACAAAAAATAGATCGTGAAAAAAAAACTAAAAAATCAGAAAAACAGTTAGTGAGTAATGAAGTTTTCCTTAAAGGGAGGGGGGAAAAAACCAACGAGCAAAGCCTAGCAAGAGTTGGGTTTGGGAAAATTTAAACAGCTATGCAAAGTATGGGGGTATGAGAATAACGGCAAAAAAAAAGAGAATTAAAAAAATTATTTGAAGTAAAAAAAAAAAGAGGTTGCAGGGAAAATTTAATTCCAAAAATAAATGAAAAAGTGTTTTCAGGAACCCCAAAGCTAAGAAAAGGGATTTGGGGGAATAGAGGGAAATCAAAAAAAATGCAGTAAAAAAAACCAGAGGGAATAAAGACAAAAAAAAAAATTAAAGGAGGGGAAAATTTTTAACAGGGGGTTTATACAACCCCAAAAGAAAAAGCAGGACAGTAGTAGAAAACCTACCACCACACCTTAAGATGGGAAAAATCTGCAGCAGTGAAAAAACCCAAATTTTTTTAAAAAACCCCCTTTAAACGGAAATTTTCCGAAAAGTTTAAAAAAAAGAAAACAACATTTAAATACACGAAGAAAGGAAAAAAAAGGGATCTAAAAAAAATTCCCCCGATCCATAAAGCCTCCTAAAAATTTTACCAAAAAATTTTGAACGGAAGTCATCTCAACTCGCATTCCGGCACTCAGATTCTAACACCCTTCAGAAAGGGGGCTTCCCCAGTGGATTCTCAAAAACAAAACAGATCCTTTCACAACCCCCAATTTTAAAATAAGTGAATATAGAAAAGGTTTATGTGGTGTCGTTCAAAGTTTACAAAAAATACAGAGTAAAAAAAAAATTTGGTTATGTTTCCCCAAAGTAAATAAAAAAAATAATGTGCCCTCCCAGTCATGAGATTGATTGGAAATTCCCAAAGAGACAAGATGAAGGCAACAGGGATCGGGGGAAAAAAAAACAAAAGTGGAAGATATACTTGGAGTTTTTAAAAAAAAGGAAATGGCTAGGGAATAAAGGGAGCTCAGAACAGAAGGCCGGGGAGAGGCCTACGCCCGGTTTTTTGGGGGAATGAAGGGGACTGATGTCGATTTTATAAATTTTTTTTTTCATAATATACATATTTTTGGTGTGTGTGTGTGTTGTTGTGTGTGTGTGGTGTGTGTGGGGTGGGGTGTGTGTGTGTGTTGGTTGTGTGTGTAGTGTGTGGGTGGGGTGTGTTTTAATATAATATATATATATATAATATATTTTATAAAATATATATAAAAATTTTAATATGAAAATTGCATAAATATTATATATATAAATTTATGTATATATATAATATATAATTATATATATATCTATATTAATATATATATAAGTATATATCAGAAATTTTAATATATTTTATTTTATATATATATAAATATATTATATATATATATATTAAAATATATTTGGTGTGTGTGGGGTGTTGTGGTGTGGTGTGTGGGGTGGGGGTGTATGTGTGTGTGTGGGTGTGTGTGTGTGTGTGTGTGTGTGGTGTGTGTGTTGTGTGTGTGTGCGTGTGGTGTGTGTGTTTTTTTGTGAGTGGGGGGGGTGTTGGGGTGTGTGTTGTGGGTGGGGTTGTGTGGGGTGTGTGTGTCATGTATGTATTATGTACATGTATATATGTATTATATATATAAAATTATATATATATAATATATATAAAATATAAAATACAAAAAATTATATATATATAAAAATTTTTATACGGGGATATATATATATATTTTATATATATATATATATATTTTATATATATATATTAAAATATATATATTTTGTATGTTTTGGTATGTAGGGGTATATATTGTGTGTATACAAACAACACCCCACACCTCGCACAATTCAGGGGACAGAAGGGGTTTTAACGCCTTTCCTATCGAAATCTTGGGAAAGAGGGAATGAATAAAAAAAAATAGAAGGGGGAAATTTGGCTTTTTCAAGTTTTTTTCTTTTGTTTCTTAATGAACGTCCTGCCGATTATTTATTCCTGACCTTTTCTAGCCGGCGAAATCGGAGACCTTTTTCATTACCCGGGAGCTAAAATAAATATGGCTGGAGGAAAATGTGAAAATTCAAAGGGCGATTTTTAAAAAATTAATTTTCATAATTACCCAAAAACGGAAGAATTTTAATATTTTATGGGAAAAAAAACAGATGAAAAGAAAGCTAAATGAAAACTTTTGAAAAAAAAAAACGATAAAAACCCCCTATTCTCTCTCTCACTCCTCTCTCTCCCCTTCTCTCTCCCCTCTCTCTTTTCTCTCTTTTCTCTCTCCTCCCCTCTTTCCTTCCCTCTCTCCCCACACACAAAAACACTATGATATAATATTACAATATATATATAAAATTATATATATATATATATAATATATAATACATAATACATATATATACATAATGTATAAATACAATATCCCAATATAAAAATACAATATGTGTATATATAATATTACATATAATATATAAAATATAATATATATTTTAATTTTTTTATATATATATTTTATAAAAAGAAAAATCTCTCTCTCTCGGCCCTTTTATGTATATAATTATATATATATATATTAATATATATATATAATAATATATATATATATAAAACAAATTCTTCTTTTTCTCTCCCTCTTCCTATTTTTGGCGTATGTATATATATTTATATATATTTTATATATATATATATATATATATAAAATATAAAATATTATAATTTTATATACCACACACTATATACCCCCTATATCTGTCCTCTTTCTCCCCTCTCTCTCTTTTCTCTCTCTCTTCTCCTCTTCTCTCCCCTTTTTTCCTCTCTCTCTCTTCTCCCCTTCTTCTCTCTCTCTCTCCTCTCTCTCCCTCTATAAATAATATATATATATATATATATATATATAAAATTAATATATAAAATTATTATGTATGAATTTCAGGTATGTGTGAATAATTTTTTTATATACAATATATACATGTAAAATATAAAATGTATATATACATTTATAATAAAATTTTAAATTTATATATATATATATATTTATATATATAAAATATATGTGTGTGGGGGGGTGTGTGTGTGTGTGTGTGTGGTGTGTGTGTGTGTGTGTGTGTGTGTGTGAGTGTGTGTGTGTGCATACATTATATTGAATATATCTATATATAAGAAAAGATAAAGTGTTTTAGAGATATACATAAAATAATATAAAATATATTATATAATAAACAATTAATATATATATATTTTATATATATTTTAATATACACAAAAACCACCACACCACACACCACACACCCCACACACACCCACAAAAACAAAACACACAATATATATATATTATAATTTTATAATATAATTTTAAATATATATATGTATATTTTACATATTTATATATGAATATATAATACATATAATATATATATGTATATATATTCTTTTAAATATATACATATACACATATATGAAATATAATACGTACGCCCACACAGACAAAAAACACCACCCCACACAAACACACACCAGACCACACCCAAAACACACACACAAATACACACACCACACACACTTTCCCACAAAAACAAACAAAAACCCCTTAAAAACATATATAGCAATATATGAACATAAAACATTAAGCACACACACACACACAAACACACCCCACACACACACCACACACATATACATATATAGCACATATATGCACATATAATAAAATACACCCCCACCCCACACACACACACACAGACATATTTTAATATATATATATATTAATATATATATATTATAATATATATTATAAAATATTAAAATATCCCAAATATACAAAAAGTACACACACGCACACCCCAACACCACAAACACACACACACACACACACACAAAACACCAGGGCACACACACTCCAGGGGAAAGATAAGTTTAATATGTTTTTACCCCCACTATGATTTCCCGATTGCAAATTTTTTTGCTTTGCTGATAGCTTTTAAATCAGAATTTCCAAACAAGATTCACGTGCTGTCCCCAGACATTTCCCTTTAGTTACAAACAGCAACGAAAAAAATTTACATAAATGACATTTGTGAATACTTTTTCCCGATGGCTTAAATTGGGGAATTTTGAAAATTTAGAAAAAAAATCAATTTTCAGGAATACAATGACCCCTTCCCCACCCTTTTAAAACATTTACATTTTAATGGGGACACATCTTCGCTGGCTAAAGGGGTTTGGGAATTTTTCCCTGGAAATCAAGAGTCTTTTCCCAGTCATCAGCCCCGGTAAAAATTTTGAATTCTTTCCGTTTAAGGAGGGGAAATTATTTATGCAGTATAGACCAAAAAAAAAGGAAAAGAAAATAAAAAAAGGGAAGGGTAAATGAAAAACCCCCGAAAGAAAAAAAGAAAGACCCAAATAATTGCAGCGAAAAAGTAAGAAAACGGAGCGAAAAAAACATTTGGATATAAAAAAAGTAAATGAGAAAAGTTTGATCATAAATAATGGGAAAAAAAACAAAAAAAAACTTCGTTCTTACCCAGTGTTCAATTTTACCCTTCCTGTAAGGAAACCCCTTCCCCAGCAGATTTTTCCTCCTTTTTGAGGGCCCAGCGAAAGCTTTTCACAGAGGGCACCCGCTCTATCCTGAGGTCGAGGGAGAGGGATTTTGGGTAAATGTGGATTTTGGTCTTTTCAAGATTTACCCAAAAAACCCTTTTACTTCCTTTTTTAAATTTTTTTTCTTCCTTTTTTTGTCCCCTTTTTTGACTTTTTTTTAACCCCTGTTTATAGAAGAAGGTTTATGTAATTAAATTTCTATAGAAGCAAGTAATTTGCAGTAGGAAAATGATTACATACTAATTATTATACGAATTGATTTAATTAATAAATTTTTACAACCCAATACTACTTTAGTTTTAATGATGAAGTTTTCTGATAAACCCCAATTTGATGATCGTAAATGTGACACCAGAGGTAACAAAAAATGATGATAATGGGGGAGGAAAATATTAAATAATTTCTGATATTAGATCACAAAACAGAAAGGGAAAAATAACAACAATTATAATAATAGAAAAAGTTTGGGGATGATGATTTAAAAAAAATGATAAAAAAAGTGATGATGGTTTATAATGGCTAAAATTTAAGATGGAGATGATGATACCGATGAGATAACAAATCGATTTGAGAAAAAAAAAACAGTTCAATGTTTTTAAAATCATATCAATATTTTAAATTTAAAATCTGAAATTTTGTGTTTGCAACCATCCCCTTTCCCCAAAACCCAAATGAACAGGGAAATATTTAGTTTCAAATTTTTAGTTTAAAAAAACACGTTGGGAAAGCTTTTTAAAAATGCATGACGATTTTCCTTTTTTTATCATCGTGGGCGTCATAAACCCCGTCACGTCTTTGTCAAGTCCTTAGTTATCATTTTCTGTTATAATGATAATAAAATAATCATGAAAAAAAATGATTATTTTCGATTCTGATATAAAAAATGCGGGGAATAGCAAACATAATAGTAAAACAAACCGTAATTTTGATGAAATAAAAAGGCTTTCAAAAGATAATGTAAATTTATTATATTTCTGTTTAATTTACTTTAAATTAATTAGTAAATTTGGGGCCATTAAAAGGGCTAAGGGAACGGGGAAAAGACACTTAGATTTCAACAGTCCTAAAAGAATGATGAAAATAAAAGTTTTTGGTTTTTTTATCAATTTAAAATTTACTATTTTTTTTTTACTACCATCTTATAAAACATCATAATTTTTATTATTATTTATCATTTCTATCCTTTTTGGATTACATTAAAATACATTATTATACTAAAAATACACAACTTTTACTTTCTACTACTAATACTACTACTTTCTACTTATACTACTATCACCCTTATCATTAATTTTAAAATTACACATTTTATCAGTATTATTATTATTATTAAATTTTTATTATTATTATTTTATTATTTTTTTTAATTATTATATTATATTATATTATTTAAAAATAATAATATTTTTAT
Source organism: Penaeus monodon (assembly GCF_015228065.2). NCBI lineage: Eukaryota > Metazoa > Arthropoda > Malacostraca > Decapoda > Penaeidae > Penaeus > Penaeus monodon. Next base: position 22,984,886 of record NC_051388.1, on the reverse strand, counting down.
TATTTTATTATTATTATTTTTATTATTAATTATTATTATATTATTATAAAAAAATAATAATAATTTTTATTTTATTATTATTAATATTTTCATTTTCCTTATTTAGGTTTTTCCCCCATTACCAAAAATATTAATGTTGTTGTTAATATCATTCTTTTTATTTTTATTTTATTATTTTATATTTTTATTTTTATTATTATTATTTTGTTGTTGTTAAATTTTTACTTTATCCCTTTTTATTTTTTTTATGTTATTTTTGTTTGGGGGGTTACTGTTGGGAATTTTTGGTTGTTTTTATTATCACTACAAACATTATTTTATCATTTGTTCATATTTTTTACATCCCTTATTATTTATTATTATCATTTATTATTTTTATCAGTATTGTGATTAAACTTTTTCATTTTTAAACATTTTTAATTTTTGGATAAAAAATAATGGGTAAAAATGGTTATGATGAAAAATGATCATGATAGAGATTTAAAATGATGTGTATGTGTGTGTGTGTTTTGTGGTTTTTGGGGGTGTGTGTTTTTGGGTGTGCCTTAAACCCCGCCATGAACCCTGGCTCCTTTGGGGTAAAAGGGGTGCCCAAAACGCGAGTGGGGGAGGAAAATTTCATGGCAGTGTTGATAACCCAAACGTGGTGAGATCGCCAGAGCACATCTACCCAGAAGTCCTGGGCCCCCGACAGGGGGAAATCCGCTCGACGCGGGAAGGGAGGTAGCCTTGATTTTGCGATCTCACTCGTACTTTCAACCCGTAGCCTCACGGTTTTGCCGAGGACACCACCGTTGCCATGGGCGGGGAAGTCCGGCCGGTGGCGTCCCGATGGCGGGACAGGCCACCCTTTTCCCCTCCCAAAAACCCCCCTCGTTAGCCCAGGGATCCGCCCGACCGGGGGCGGGGGCCTCGCCGACCCGTTTAGTTAGCTTTTGCGAGCGGTCATCGTCATTTCCAGGGCGCGAAACCCCCGATGGGCGGGGGGGCCCTCCCCTTGGGTGACCCTTTTTCCTCCCTTTCCCCGTCCTATAGGGTATGACCCCCAAATTTTACCCGCATTTTGGGGTTTAAGGGCCCGGGCTCTTTTTTTCTCTTACTAAATCATTCTTCCCACCCCCCCCCCTTTTCCTTTCCCCTCTCCCATCTTCTTTCCCCCCGGCAAAAGGGTCTTTTTTCTTAAATTTACCTTTCCTAAAGGAACGCCTCCCCTCATCGGCTAGGGTTCACCGAAACTAAATGTACATCTAAATAAAGAAGGAAATTTTACTTCTTGGCGTTTGTTTCTACCCCATATATATATTATATATATATATAATATATATATATATATATATAATATATTTTATATTTATTAAAATTATACATACATACATATATATGTATGTTTATGTTATATACAGTATAACATAAAAATATATCCACAAAATTTTGGTGTGTTTGTGGGGTTTTACATATATATTTAAAAATTTATATAAATATGCATATATGAAATATATATTTTTTTTTAAAACACATTTATGAACATTTGTGTATACATTGATACATGTATACAAAAAAGTATGCATTTAAAAAAAAATGGATAAAAAAGATAAATAGATGAATAAATATAGTCAAAAAGAATATATTTTTGGTTTCAACCCTTTATATATATCATTAGATATATAATATATATATATATAAAAATTTTATTATACATACAAAAATATAAATATATATAATATTTGTATGGAAAAATATATAATATATTAAAATTATATATATATATATATATAATATATATATATATATATTATATAGTGTGTGTTGTGTGTGGCGTGTTTGGGGGTGTGGGTGTGTGTATGTTGTGTGGTTTTTGTGTGTGTTGTGTGTGTGTGTGGGGGTGGGTGTTTGTGTGTGTTTTAAATTTTAATTTGATATTTTTAAAAATATTTTGAGTAATATAAATTTTTTAAAAGTGATGGTAAAAAAAAAGGATTTTAATTTAATAAATGCTTTTATAGTAATTTTTCAAACGATATGAAAGAACCCCCATTTAAAAAATGGGTTTTTTTGGAGAAAGCTTTTTTTTCCCTTTGACACAATACATCAGGGCAATTTCGATTTTTTGACATCAAAAAATTTTTTCTGGGTTTTTCACCCCCTCTATGGGGCCCTGTCCTTTTGATTTTGAATTGACTCTCTCTTTTTCTTGTTTCCAGCTGTCGTTTTTCATCCCCTCCACTTTCTTCCCATTAAACCCCCTTTTTATCTATATCTCTCTCTCTCTTTGTTTTCTCTCTCTGTTTTTCTCTGGTATTCAATCACCCTCCTTTACCCCCCTCGTCTATTTTTGTCTGTTATTTTTCCCTTGTCTTTCTCTCACCCCTCTCTATGTAGGGCTCTCTCTCTCCTGTCTCACTTCCTTCTTTCTCTCTCTCTCTTTGGGCTTTTTTTTTTCCCCTCCCCCTCTTTCCTGTTTTTCTTCTCTCGGTGCTTTCCCCCCCCACCCCTCCCTTTTTTTTCTCTCCTACTTCCCTCTCCCTCCCCCCTTTTTCTCTCTCTCTCTTCTCTCTCTTCTCTTTTCTCTCTCTCTCTCTCTCCTCCCCTCTTCTCTCCCTTTTCCTTCTCTTTTCTCTCTCTCCCCCGCTCGCTCGCGATTAAAAAAATTATATTAAAACACTTTTTGAAAAAGGGTTTTTTTTAGGAAGTTCAAAGGGCTTTTGTTTTGTAAAAGTTACAAATTACTTTTGGTTTGCCTTTTTTAAAATGTACAAAAATGTGACGTGAAAATTTTTTAAAATTCGCGAAATTTTTGGGTTTAAAAAAGTAAAATTCAGCTGAAAAATCCCAGCGGGACCCAAACCCAAATTTTTAGTAGGATCGGGCAAAGGAAGAGACCAGGTCCCCATTTTTAAAGGGCTATACTCCCCAAGACACGAAACGTATTAGTATAGGGGGGCCACAGCCATTTAGTCCTGTACTTTAGAAAAGCCAAAAAGGCCCCCTTTTTTTTTTCTTGGCCCCCAAAAATTATTGAAAAATTTTCCCCCCCGACTGATTTTTTGTTAACAAAACCTGGTAACCCGTTTTAAATTTTCCCATTTTGGAAGTGGCGTGGGAAAGGGGGGTTGAAGGCTGTTT
>NC_051388.1:22974263-22976763 GCF_015228065.2 Penaeus monodon | reverse complement strand
AAGAATTTTCCAGCATCGTCATGTACACCAAAGAAGAGTCAAATTTCGACAATGTAGTGCCTGAATTTTGCACCGTAGCCTTTTCCAGGGCAAGCAAGATTAAACTCTATCTTTGCGAATTTGTTATCGAAAGCTTTTGCGCGTGAACCAAAGAAAAATCGATGATATAACCCTGAACACCTTTGCTCTTGCCTTTACTTTGTATTATTCTCACGTTCTACAGATATTTATCAGCATGGATATTACCTCTAAATTTCCCAGTTATGGCCGCTCTGCCAATAGTTTAAAGAGAAGTACACCCTTGAGAGCGTGATAACGATGATAAAAGAAGGAGACAAAAAGAACTGATAAATATTATTTCCCTTGGCTTATAGCGGGAAGCTGCCGTCATGAGGACATGGATTAGCATGGGGAGGAGAAGAGAAAGCATGGAGAGAGAGAAAGGGAAAGGGGGTGGGAGGAGGAGAGGCAGAGGGATTGGGAGAAGGGGAGAGAGAGGAAGAAGGAGAGGGGAAGGGATAGGAAGAGTGAGAGTGGGAAAGGAAGGGAGAGAAAGAGGGTATATGGAGAGGGAGAGGTAGAGGGGAAGGGAGGAATTGAGGAAGGCATGGAGAGGAAGAGAGATATAGAGATAGAGAGAGAGAGTGGGTAGGGAGGAGGTAAGCAACAATGAGTAAGGGAGTTGGAACGGAAGGGGTAGAGAGAAGGAGAAAGAGGGTGAAGGGTAAATTTTCGTAAGAGTAGGAGGCAGAGGGAGAAGGACAGGAATATATATGTATGTGTATATTATATATATATATATATATATAATATATATATATATATATATATATATATATATATATATTATATATAAAGAGAGAGAGAGAGAGAGAGAGAGAGAGAGAGAGAGAGAGAGAGAGAGAGAGAGAGAGAGAGAGAGAGAGAGAGAGAGATAGAGAGAAAGATAGGGAGAAGGGGAGAGAAGCAGCAAGCTTCTTATATATCCAGATACTAAGTGTGTTCATTATTTATGCAGGGAACCCAAGAGGAATGCGTGTGGCTGATTTGCCAAACAGGGTTATGTAGTCGCTGAGTGACCAGGGTCGCTTTGCAGTATTACGGATTATTTTTCTAGTAAGGTGTGTTTTATAGTGACCTTTAGGAATTCAAATCAATAACAAAGAACTTAGATCATTTTCTTGTTATCATGATACTAATCTCTTCCAAAGTTTGTAGAATGAATAGGTTCAGGGTCGGAAAAATGTATTTACTTATCTATTCATTTACCTAATTGCCCTATATCTTTTCTTAGGAAAATGAACGAGGATTGCATTATCAATCTTGATATTTGTGATATAAACAGCAAGCATTTTTAAAAGTTATTTACTTTCTATCACATGTTTCACTGCTTCAGCAAGTAATACCATCTAATACGATTTAAGAATTCGTATCACATAGTATAATCAGACTGAAGTATCATTAAACAGATCTTCGCTAAAGTAAAAATATATCATGAATTCAGTTTGGGATCAAGGAAGAAACAGTTTTCGAGATAAAAGCTGCTAGAAGGGAATTCAATTAAGGATATTTCCCTTTCTTCCTCTCAAGATTTAAAGCATTTGCGCGTAGTCTTCTCGGAAAATCCAAGAGGAGTGTGAGTGGGAGGCACAAACCAGATTTTCCAGCTGCGCAAATTCAGCCGTAAACGATATACATCTTTTTTTTTACTGTTTTGTTATAGATTATTATTATTACCATCTGACACTGGCCTTCCTATGTATCCGAAGTTTACAAAGACAAAATTAAAAAGAGGTAGGCAGTACTGGCTTATTTGTTTTGAGTACTGCATCATTAGCACGGTGGCAGGAATTCAGATCATTTACTAAGAATCATAACCATCTTTGTAACGCTAATCTACACTAAAGTTAAAGGTATTTTGAATTCAATTTGGGATCACTGATAAACAGGTTTCCAGATCTTATCTCTTAGGATGTGTATACGCCTTTTCTATTTGTGCTGACATATGTATTCTATTTCTCCCTCTCTCTCTCTCTCTCTCTCTCTCTCTCTCTCTCTCTCCCCTCTCTCTCTCTCTCTCTCTCTCTCTCTCTCTCTCTCTCTCCGGGCTAGTACAGTGGTAACGTGTCGGCCTCTCATCGAGGGGTCGGCGGTTCGCGCCCGCCCAGGCGCGAGAAGTTGCAACTGTAGGTTACTTCCCGCCGTGGCTGGGCACCACGGCGGGCAAGGACTCGGTTCAGCCGAGTCAGCAGCAGCTGACACACGTGGGCCCAAATCAAGCAGACAGTATGTCACACCAAGAATATCCATTATATCAAATGGAATGTTTTCTTCTTCATCTACTTCTTTCGTTCTTTCTCCGTAAATGGAAAGTGCCGGCAGGGGGTCTCTGACATCGGTTATTGTATTACGTACTATATTTCATTATCATACCGTTCTCATTGTCAACATATTACATCAAAAACATTCTTCCCTTTTTTTTATGTATAGTATAATGTTT
>NC_051388.1:22939665-22942165 GCF_015228065.2 Penaeus monodon | reverse complement strand
AATATTATTACTTGGGTAAATTTTGTATGGAGGATACTTGATTAACTACCTGCAATATTACGCATAGATCTATGAAATGGAATGAAGGTCTAGAATATGCGTTAATACAGATCAGTACAGGACTGACAGCTGTCCCGTGTTATCAGATATTAACATTCCCTCCGTTCTCAGGAAGGAATGTTGGTGTCGCTACTACCTGGGCATAGTATAGACGATATACAATTTCCTATTGCATGTACTGTACCGGTAGTATATTACTGATAGAGAGAAACATTGTTCTTAAGATGTGTCCAGAAAGTATGATCACAAAAACAATCTAAAGTTAAGTAAAATCTGGTAATTAGATAGGTTAACATTATAAATGAGAAATTTCTTTCTTTAGCATAATTGGTTGATATCAGCATCTGTGTCTGCCTTTGCCTTCATTTTGAAAATAAACATGCAAAAGCCTCTGGGCTAGTACAATGGTAACGTGTCTGCCTCTCATCCGAGGGGTCGGCGGTTCACTGTTGCAACTGTCGCCTGGAGGTTACTGCTGTGGCTGGGCACCACGGCGGGTAAGGACTAAGCTCAGTCGAGTCAGCACCAGCTGACACACGTGAGCGAGTCGGCATTAGTTGACACAGGCCGGGCTCCCTTCATGGGCATAGCCCGGGCAAGGCTAAGCTTCGCATATCGGACTTACCCTTAAACATGCAAATAATATAAGACATTTTTCAGTCTTTAGTCTAAATTTATCAAATGGTAAAGAAAAGAAGCATGTTAAATCGGGTAAAAGATCCATGGGGCACATTTAAGACAGTTTCGTGCATTATACATCATGTTTAGATAACGGAGAAACATATCTGCCCTAAGAATTACAGTATATTTGGATCATTACAATATTTTATGGTAGCTGTGTTATGTCCTTAAGTTTTGTATCCTTTATTTAACAGACAGTGTAAATAATGGTCTCTGAGAATACTTGTTGGTTGTTGAAAAATATGTCATGCCCAAATATTCATTCGAAATTCTTGTTGATTGTTTCATTGATATCGGATATGTGGAATACATATTAAGCGCCTATGTAGCCTGATCATTCCTGGCTTCAAGAGATTCTGTTTTAATATATATATATATAATATATATATATATATATATATATATATATGTATATATATATATATATATATATATATATATATATATATGTATATATATATAAATTTGTATTATTGTTTTCATTTATTATTATTATCATCATCATCATCATCATTATGATGATGATGATGATGAAGATGATGATAATGATGATGATGATGATGATGATGATGATGATGATGATGATGATGATGATGATGATGATGATGATGATGATGATGATGATGATGATGATAATGGTGATAATGATAATGATTTTATTCTTTCCCTTATAAAGCATATACATCGATATTTCTTTCTACACTTACATCTAAAATAGAAATTAATCAACAATACGTATTACTTTAAACCCAACTGCCGTATCAGGTTCTGACTTTAAGCCTGGAAACAAGCGAGGAAGCAACAAAACATTTCCTGCAAAAGGTTTAATTACATTATGTTTTGCTAGAATTTAGTTCACGTAAGTCTTAATGAAATAGGTTGCGATTTGGTTGCACGAGTTGAGAATTTGTTTGTACTGTCGTGCTTTTGATAGGAATGGAACAGTTTTGGTTCGCTGGGCTGTGAGCGTTTTATGCAGCTGTTGCTTTCTCTACATTTCCCTATGAAAATTGAATATTTTCTTCGAATAGAATTTGAATTGTTTGTAAAGATACAAAGATTATAGGATTAGTAATATTTGGCCGAGTAAAGGTCAATAATGTAAATGGAAAAGAATGTCATAAAGGATAATTCAGTTTCTGAATATACGTGTAATAATAAAATATTTCCTGTCATTCCTTTGAAGGATACTACAGTCTGCGGTCATTCATTGACGTCTCATTCCTTTGAAGGATATTACAGTCTACGGTCACAAATTGTAATTCACATATTGTGCCAACTATCATACCACGTTCAAACGTACATATATGGTGAAGTACCAAAAGGCACTACGGTCAGTATAGAGTGTACCATAAGGCACTACGATCAGTATTGAGATATCAAGCCTACCTACAGCCTTTCAGACCTTCTTCTTCTTCTTCTTCTTCTTCAACTGGCTTTTCCATGTTCATTATGGGTCGCCGGTGCGGATCATTTTTTATCCACATCATATTATTAGATTGGCAGCTTCGTATTAAGGCCGGATGCCCTTCCTGACGCCACCACAGATGTCGGCGGTGGACTTAGCCCATGCCTGAATAGTCATACCCTACAAGGCAGCAAGGGGATTTAGAGTGAGAGTTCCCTTCTCCTAGCCTTTGCCTGAAGAGGCATATCCTACAAGGCAGCAGGGGGATGCAGTTTAAAGGCCTTTCAGACCACCTGAGATTATTTATAAAGAACTATGTGAATATTTCACTTCATCTGATACACTGGAAGA
>NC_051388.1:22912165-22914665 GCF_015228065.2 Penaeus monodon | reverse complement strand
CTAATTATTAAATGTCCTGTTTTCCTAAGTATTACATTTAATAGATGAATTTCCTACATTTAAGGAATTATTGGCAACTTTTTCCTATGTTGACTGTCGGACTGTAACACATTCTAAAAGAAACCTCGGGCATTCTATTCTGAGAAGCACAACGACTTACTTGTCTTTTCGGTGCCTAAATGTTTATTTAATTTTTCTTTGTAGGAATTTAATGCTTCGTATAGAGAAAACTGGCAAGAAATTTTCTACTGATGTCATTTATTAACAGTAATCACTTTTACCCATGTGGTATCTAGCTTTTACAAAGTTCCCAGGCTATGTTAGACAGTACTTTATTTACGATGACACCAAGTATACCGAGAAGTCTGTACATTCAATTATAGCCTTACCTGTGCTACGTGGAATACAGTAATACTTTGGGACAAAAGGCGTCAGACCATCATCTACCATCTACTGAAGCGTCGGACTGTTGTAATCGCCGACAAACGCAATGCGCTTTGGAGAGAGATGTTCACCAGATTCTATATGTCCCTCGCATTCCAAAGTAAGTGCATGCATTAAGCACCAACAACTCCGGGATATTATAAAATGTTCAATCATTTTGGAATTGGAAATCCATAACAAAGATGCGATTTTCTGACGGAGACATAGTCTTACCTTCACTATTTGCTGATTCTGGCTGGGGCTATACGCGAGGGATTAATCAGGTGTTACCCAGCAGGTAGCAAATGATGCTTCCGAGTTGAGGAGAAAAAAGAATATTTGGTTTCTCCACAGTTCCTAAAAATACATATACAGGGGAGACTAGAACTTTCTTGGGTTGTTCGGAGACTAAATATTCCACTCAGTACTTTAGGGTGGTACTGAAGCCGAAAAGGAAGATACCCATACACAAGCACTCTCTGACTCACTCACTCACTCATACACATGCACACACATTATGATTATCGCTATCGTCATTGTTGTCATTATCATTATCAATATTTTCATCATCATCATCAGTATCAGTATCGGTGTCAATATCAATATCAATGACGGCATCAGCCTCAGCATCACATGAGAATCAGTATCATTATCATCATCATTGTTATCATTATCACTATCATTATCTTTATTATCATTATCATTATTTTTCTTATCTTTGAAATTTTATCACCTCTTAGAATCTCCGCTTATTTATCATTCCAATGCACCAAATCACCCTGCTGTCCTCAGTGTTCAAGAAAAAAAAGCAAATACCTGATTCTTCCTCCTCTTCTGAACCCCCAAACCCATCCCCACCATCATATTATCATTTTCTTTATCGTTATTATCATCTCTCACATTCCACTGATTGTAAAATACTGTGACGCTCTGATCTCAACATTCCATAGATACCAAATCGAAAATTTTATTCCTTTCGTTTTTTGCCCTCCCCCCCTCCCGCCAACTCCCACTGCTTGAGTCCGGTATCTCTCTGGCACAGGGAGCGTGGACCTTGTTTTATTGAATTAGGAAGAAGGCGCTGGAATAAGGCGGGTGTTACGCTTCTGGACACGGGATAGGAATCCGGAGAGGAAAATTTGAAAGAAAAGAAGTTAAAGTGCGTGCTATATCTCTCTGTCTGTCTGTCTGTCTCTCTCTCTCTCTCTCTCTCTCTCTCTCTCTCTCTCTCTCTCTCTTTCTCTCTTTTGATCTGCCCAGTATGGTGAAGTTAGGTAACAGGTTTATGGCTAGACATGAATACTCTTAACAGAGGAATAATGTCTGGAAAGCTTTTATACTGTACTCGTATTATTTCCATTTTAAACAGTCATATCACTATGATTATTATTCCATCGATGTTAGGACAATGAATTATCATCATCATCGTCACCATTATTATTTTATGAGCATCCCCATCATGAAATATCCTAAGCTTTGCCATCATTAGTTTCATAACTTGTCTATTTAAGAAAATCATATTTTGATGCACTATATATTCAACCGACCCTGCAAACAAAGTGGGGAAAAGTGAGGTTGTACAGATTCAGAACAGAATTTGCACGGATAACATCATGAATCTGGGGGGGGGGGGGGATCTACGCAGAAATACCGAAACAATTTAGCGCGAAGAAAATAATAAAGAGAAAGTATGCTAAAGAAACACACAGTACTCTCTAACGACTGACTTGTAACGTGTGATGGATATGTGATAAGTGTTATAGGCATTTTTATACATACGAATGGCATCGTATATTTCAGTGATAAATAAAGTATCAAAAAAAAAAACATACGAAGCACAGCACAAAAGCTAGACAACGAGAATATTCTTTTTATATATTTCTTGATTATTTTTTATTTTATTTTTACACTATGGATTTATTACAGTTGTTAACACATAAACAATAACGACCATCAATACCAACGGAAGGAGTTATATAAGTTAACTGGTAGTTCACGGCAGATGCAGAATATGTCTGGCGGAGCTTCAGTAATACTGAACAAAGGGCAAAGAAAGCATTCCTAGTGAGATGGAACT
>NC_051388.1:22903107-22904565 GCF_015228065.2 Penaeus monodon | reverse complement strand
ATTATATTTTATATATATATATATATATATATATATATATATATATATATATATATATATATATAATATACATATATTTCTCCCAGGACCACTTCGACCCAGAGTTGAACAACTGTGTGGGTTCCATCTAGGTAGAGGAGACTTTTGTTTTGAGTGGCAACCCTTCTAGAGAGTGTCGGAGAAAACAAAGAAGGCTACAGGAAATAACCATTACTGATCTTTCCCTTCTATTTGTGTTAGACATGTCAGAAAGTGGCCATCATTCACTTGGAAAAGACAGGGCATGCTAAGTGAATTAATAGAGAATAGAGGGTCATGCAGAGAATGGATGCCAAAAAGGACTTGTCTTAGGTGTGTATATATATATATATATATATATATATATATATATATATATATATATATATATATATATATATATGTATATATATATATATATATATATATATATATATATATATATATATATATATATATATATATATATATATATATATATATATTTGTCCACACGCACACATACATATATGTGTAAAACAAATATATATATACCTATATCTAATTATGTACACACACACACAAACAAACAAACATGCTATAAATACATACATAAATACATGGAAGAAAAACCCACAATACAAAGACTAGATTTATTGAAAATGAGAGTACAGTTTCGAAATCCACCTTTATTCCATCTTCATGTCTGAAGAGGAAAGGGAGAGGAGGGGGTATAAAAGAGAGAGAGGAGAGGCAACATGGTAACATGGGGCAGGTGAGGACAGACGAACGGAAGCAGAGAGAGGTCACATCAGGTCGGAGGATTGGGCGGACTATACACCGGGTGGCCGCCATACGGGAAAAGGCGGAGTATGTAGGAAGCAAGGAGACTATCGGCAGAAGAAAAGCCGCTGTTCAAGTTGAAAATTAGGCAGCTGTTTTATAAGGGAAGATTCCACCAGTCTGAGGGAGTGGACATCAGCGGAAGGAAAGACAATCCGCGCCACTGACCAGTTCATCTGATGGCTAGTGTCCCACTGGTGGGAAAAGAGGGCGTTGTTGTTGTGTCCCCTGGATACAGCGTACTTATGTTGAGACAGACGCTAGGTAAGACTGGCGTCTGTTTTGCCAAAGTACTGCTTGTCACAGGAGGCACAAGGAACAGCATAGGTGTCCACCTTCGAGGTAGAAGGAGGGCTGGTTTGGACCAGCTTGCAACGGAGTGTTCACCTGGCGAATGATCAGCCTGCAGTTGAGAGGGTGAAGAGGGCGACCGAGAGAGTAGATCTCCTCAGTGCAGGGCAGGCTGAGGACGGGCAGGTGACGAGTTTCTTTAGGAGGAGAGTCGTGGTAGAAGGCATGCAGTGCCCTGGATAACGCAGCGTCAAGAACATGACCAGGATAGCCCAGTTTGGAGAATGAGCGACGTAAGAAGACGATTTCTTCATCCAGGTACTGGGG
>NC_051388.1:22873107-22883107 GCF_015228065.2 Penaeus monodon | reverse complement strand
GTGGTGTTTTAGAGGTATGCGTATTGCTGGACGAGAAGAAGACGAAGTAAATGCTGAGAAAAATAAATTGTAAAGCCCGATTTTGGACATTTTGAACAGGGGGGAAATTTAAAAGTTTTTTTGGTCTTTGGGGAAGAAAAAATATTGGGGAAAGACTTGTGACAGGGAGGTAATGGGAAACAGGGGAAAGAGGAAAACCGAAGACAAGACTGACGAAAAAATCAAAGTTTTTTTGCGGGTTGTCGATGGTACAAGTGGAAAAAAAAAGCGAAGATCGAGTTTAGTGGCAAAGGATGGTTGGAGGTCCACGCTGCTAAACTGAGATCCCGTTTTTGATGATAATATATATTATATATATATATTATATAATATATATAATATATGTATATAAAATAATAAAATATATTATTATAGTGATATATATATTATAAAATTAAATATATATTTTAATTTTATATATTATATATATAATGTATATATATATATATATATATATATATATATATATATATATATGTACAGAGAGAGAGAGAGAATGGAGGTGCAGTAGTCTAGTACACAATGTCGAAGTTGTTAAATGCATTAAGTAGAAAGAAGGATTGCGTTTGATGTCGCCACGTGCTGTATACGCAGAGGAGAGGTGCTCCTCGGGGCAAAAATTTTTTGTGAGCGATATTGAAAACTTTTCGCCCAGGGCAAGACAAAGTGTCTTTTTATTTTGGGGGTTGTCGGAAAAAGTTGGGAAAGTTATTGCTACACCAAAAGCTCGGCGCTGAGGTCGTCACGCAAAATTCTCTTTGACGTTTAAAAATATTAAAAAGGGGGGAAAACAAACTATGAATAAGATAACCCTGTTTGGGCCTTTTTAAAGGGTACGAAAGTAAAAAGCAGATGTCATATAGTGTATCCCCCGATAAAAAAGAAGATATATGGACTAGTCCAGTATAATGAGATATAAAATCACAAAAGCGAAGATTAAAGCCTTATAAATTAATTCGTTTGGTTGGACGAATATAATTCTCGGTACGACAAAAAGACGGTTTGCTTTCCTTTTTTCTCTTCGTTTTAAAAAAATACGCTGTTCGCTTTTTGCATTCCAATCATTACTCTATATCAAGGAAATTTACCCCTTTACCGTCTTTAAATTTATTTTGTATGTAAAAACCAGACGAGGGAGGAAAAAAGAGAAAAAACAAGTAAAAAAGAGACTTAAAGGAAAATTTGTACTGTATTGTTATAATAAATTCATAAAGAAAATGTATTTCTATAACATGACGAATCCTTTTTACAAAAATGAGGATTGAAATGCTTCTTTTGCAGTCTAAAAAGTACCTCCAAAATTCATTTGGAACTCCAATTAAACTTTTTAATGATTGTTGCGCAGTTCACGTTGGTCAAAATGACGAGTCGATGGCTTTTGGCGATGACAGTCGAAAAATGATGGTGAAGATAAAGGGTGCTACAGATACGGCCCAGCGTGGATGAGGATGAGGGGAAAATGAGGGGGGAAACGATTAAGAAAAAAGGGGGAGAAATAGGAGGAGTAAAACACAGGAGAAGAAAGGAGCTTTTGGAGACGAGGGGGAAGGGGGAGAGTTGGAGGTGATGGAACAGGGGGAGGAAGATGAAAATGAACAAAAGGGAGTGGGGACTGAAAATGTTGATTATTAAAACCCGCAAATATTCAAACATTATATGAACAACCCCCCATTCAAAAATTAATTTCTAAAAAAGACTGGTATCAATCTGAGGGGGAAGGGAGAGACAGGGGATTAATGTGATCAGGCAATATCCATGTGTCACGAAATCAGTTAATCTGGAACCCGGGGATTTTTTACTATTTCTTGTCGTGGGAAAAGTGCCTGTGGTCAAATTTATCTTGGGGAGGGTTTCTAGATTTTTTCTATCTGTAAGGGTTTTTCTGTAAAATTTATTGCTCAATTTTTTTGTTTCTTTCTTTTTCCCTTTTTTTTTCAACCTCCCCATTTCTTCCAATTTGTTTTTTTCTTCACTGCCCCTTTCCCTTTTCCTTTTTCTCTCTCTTTTTCCCTTCTCTTCTCTTCTCTTCTTTCCTCTCTCTCTCTCTCTCTCTTCTCTTCTCTCTCTCCTTCCTTCCCTCCCTCCCTTCACCCATCCTCTCTCTCTCACTTACCCTTTCTATCATGTCCTTATTACAGTTCTTTTATGCCCTCCACCCTTTATCCTATCCCTCTCCATCCTCTCCTGTCACTCAGGCTCTGCTCTAATAACCACGGGCTCATCACACCGTAATGAAGGAAAATGATCGCTTAATTCCCCCTGAAATATGAATTCTTTGTAAATGATTCCTGGGGGTTTCATTATAATCCTCTTTAGGGCACAAAACCTTCTCATCTTCTTAGTGGCCCTGTGGGGGGGTTTATAATGATTCACCTGCTATTCGAAGCCCCAAGAAGATCTCGCTCTATTTTTTCTTTCGCTCCCAATTTAGGGAAAAGGGGGGGGGGGGGGGCGATAACAAAAAAAAAAAAGCCTCGGGTGGGTAAGGAAATTTAAAAAAAGAATGTTTTGACGGCAACCTAAAAACACACACACAAAGAAAAAACCCCACACACACACACACACACGGATCTTATATAATATAAATAAAAAAATTTATTATATATATATATAGTATAATATAATATAATTAAAAATATTACATTAATAATGTATAGAATTCAATAATATATAATATATATATATAATATATATATATATTATATATATATCTATATATATATATATATATATATTACACCCCCACACCCAAACACACAACCAAAAATACCCCACAAGGACAAAACACACATCATCCAACAGACAAGACAAAAATACACACACATACTGTGCAAAACAACAAAACACACACACACACACACACACACACACAAACCCACACCACAAATAATAAATTTTATATATAATATATATATATATATTATTTATTTTTGTTTATGTATATATATTTTTTTTTGTGTGTGTGTAATTTTTTTTTATATAAAAAAAAATTTTTGAGTGTATACCCACACACACACACACACACACACAATACGACGGATATATATATATATATTATATAATTTTATATAATATATATATATATATATATATATATATATTATATATATATATTTTTTTTTTTTTTTTTTTTTTTTTTTTTTTTTTAACGGACCACTTATTCCACTACAGGGGACATAGGCCTTCTCAATTACTACTGAGATTTTTTTTGGCTATTACCATCCTTGCATGATCAGCCGTGACTTTCCCTACGACACCTGCGTTTTGACTCGACAGTCTCGAGCCAGTCTCAGCCAGTAGTCGGAGCGCAGGGATTTTTACGACTGCCGCGACAGGATGAACTCGCGACCGTCGGAGTCTAGTACTCTAACCACGCGGCAGTCATGTGTGTGTGTGTGTGTGTGTGTGTGTGTGTGTGTGTGTGTGTGTGTGTGTGTGTGTGTGTGTGTTTGTGTGTGTGTGTGTGTGTATATATATATTGTTACGCCGGCCGCCTCGTCTCTCTGCCACAACACAAAGGCAGGTAGGCAGACGGCGTTGTTATATACAGGGTCGTGAACACTGAAACAGTCCAAGAGCACCGAACACACAGCGGTCCCAGAACACCAGGAGCAGCAACGCCCACGTGGCGAGGCCAGGGCACGAAAGTAAACACAAAATGACAGTCTTTCCTTATTTACACAAGTTACTTACCTGTTACCACTTTTCTTAGGCACAATACAGGGGGAAACCAGCATGTCACACTGCACGATACAGCTTATAACAAGGCAAACACAAAAGTTTTATCAGGTCACAAAGGGCACACACGAGGTCTTCACAGGAGCAGCACCAAACTGCGTCTCTCGGTTGTTCCCGCCTCATCCGATCACAGCCAGCTGCGTCATGTTTGCCCAGGGTCCCTTCATGTAAAACACATGTTTCCCACAGAGACAAGGACACACTGGCGTAGCACTATCCCCCCCTATCAAGCAGACGACCCGTCCTGCTCTGACATATCTAAACGTGAAACTACATAAAATTAAATAAAAATCAGTTCTCACAAACACAAAAATCTTTCATCAGCGGGCTTTCTTCGCTTCTCGCTGGGGTCTATTGGGGAGGTGGGCGGCGGTAGATGCAGTGGCACCAGAGGGTATATCCTGTCCCAAGGACCGGCTCATGGTCACCACTGAGTCTGTTGCATCGTCTTTCACCGTCCAAAATGCTCGTCCTCATCTCGGTGCGTTTCTTCTCCACGTCTCAACGCGCTACTTGGGGCTAAATTCAATCTCTTTTTCACCATGGCCCAGGAGTAGCTTATGCTCATGGTAACGCCACAGACGGTGCACCAAGTCCTCGAGGAAGGTCAGGGGCAACGGCCCCCACACCAACCAACTCCTTGCTCCCGACGACTCTTCTGGACGGCTCCACTTCCGCAAAAGGCCCAGCTTTGCACCAGCTGGCACCTTCCAGGCTTATCGGAGAAGTTAGCTACCAAAATTGTAACTAACCCTCCCCCTGGTCCAACACGGGCTCCGCCCAACGCTACGCAATCAGCAGCTGGCAGGTTTTGGGATGGGCTCCACGAGGCCCTCTACTCACGTATCACTCCCCCTTGACAGTTCAACACAGATTCAGACCGTCCTGGGGGGGGGCAAGGTCAGTCGCTCAGCTGTAACTACCTCTGCACACCAACCTATGGAAGCAAGGGCACCTCTTCACCGTGCACCTCACCAGCTTCCGTCAGGTCGACACACGCCTTACTCTGAGTAGTAGTCAAGGCCCCAGCAAGCAGTGCGCGTTCCAGATCGACCACTTACACCGGCAGCCGCTTGCACCGTGATGCACACGACAATACGAGCCTCCATGGCCCCTTGAGCTGCACACAATGCCCTGTGACAACACACAGTCTCTGTGGGCGTTGGAAGTTGCATATGCCAACATATCAGGCCGCACTAGGTCTTATCAGCCCCAGTGTCCACTGTCAGGCGGCATTGCTTCCCATTATTGACCCCTCCACCTGCATCGTGCTGGTTCGCGGCAGCTTACCCAAGTCGGGGCCCGGGAACCGAGGACGGCTGAGGTTCGGCCCCCCTTCTCCAGCCTTTTCTGCCCTGTACCACTTCCTTAGGCCTTCGGACATGCACTCGGCTGGTGACATACGCACAGTCCTTGCAGCACTGTGGAAGGCATCAGATCCGTCCGGTTGAGAGGAACGTTCTCTGCTCCCTCTGACCACTGATACGTCTGTTGCCCGACCTTCGCATAGTCCAACACAATGCCTTGGAAAGTCTCGGGCTCACCTTCCTCAATGCTATTTCTCCACTTTAGCCTTCCGGCCCCGGAGGTCACGACGGGGCTGAGCAAGGCTGGCCCTAGGCCACTCGTTGCCTTCAGGAAAGGCCTCGAATCCAAGGGCCTCGCCACGCCACTGCAGGTCCTCAGGTGTCTGCCTGCTGACGTAGATTTGAAGCGCTGGGTCCTGTAAAGCGTCAACAAAGAAACACGGGCCAGGAACCGATCAATCTCTTCCGCACCGCCGGGTACGACCTCCTTACCAGGGGTAGGGGGGGGGGGGGGGGGGGCGCCTCCACATCTTGCGCCAGCTGGGACAGTTTGTCTCGCCACGCTCAGCGTCCGCTCTTCAATGCTGGGCCAGATATACCTCGTGCCTGGTGGTGGGCCCGAAAACGGCTCGTTCAAAGCCTCTGCCCACGCTGTTGTAGAAGGCTGTTGGGATGCCGGGGCAAAGATGCCCAAACACGTCCACCGCGGGGCCCCTTAGCGCTGTTACCAGCTGCAGGGGGCAGCTTCTCTTCCTGGCTCCAGTCCTGGGCAGATGCCAGCATTTCAAATTGGGAACATATGCCTCCCAGGCCACCTTCCCGTCTACTCAGCGGGCTGACGCCTAACAGAATGTCTGAGGCGAGGGGCTACAGGGTGGAGAAAACGCGTTTGCCGTAGTGAACTAACACATCTGGGGGGGGAGAAGGGGAGGGGGGAGGCAACGAGCACATTACTAAAGGGAGCGGTTCCGATGGGTCCCCAGCTTCTGCAGGCGACCACTGCAGCTGCGACACGACGCTGCGAGGCCCGGGCGGTTTCCTGCCACAGACCCCAAAGGAAGAGCCAGTAAATCTGACACTCGGGCATCTGTTGCCAGAACCTCGTCTGCCTTCTCTGCTTGCAACGTTAATACCTCGGACGCCGCTTTCCTCCTTTCACTCCTCCCTAAGGGCCCTGACCTCGCCCTCAGAGTTCTGCACCTCCTCCATCAGTTCACTCTTCACGCGTTGTAAGCCTTGTCGGGTACTGCCTGAGTTTCCCATCTTCACAGATGGCAAGTGCTCGCTAGCACCTGAACAAGGACAGAACTGTTCCTCTGCCTCCTTGCCTGCATCCTACGAGATTGGGCGCTTGCTCGAGTGCCCCTCTGTGTCATGCTCTTCTGCCCTTTGTGCCATTTCCTCCGTCATACCGGCCAGCATGGTAGTGATCAAGTCATCTGGTCGGTTTACCTCACTCGTGCATGCTCAGTCATAGCCTCCTCTCCCTCATGGCTGCGCCATCTTGTGAGAACATGATAAATCGGCGCTCTCACTACAACTATAAAAAGCACAAATCCAATCTGACACCATTTGTTACGCGGTCACCTCGTACTCTCTGCCACAACACAGGCAGGCTATGCAGACGGCGTGTTATATACAGGGTCGTGAACACTGAACAGCTCCAAGAGGCACGAACACACAGGTCCCAGAACACAGGAGAGGAAACGCCAAGTGGCGAGGAAGCAGGGCACGAATTAAACACCAAAATGACAGTCTTTCTTTATTGACACAAGTTATTTCCTTACACTTTTCTATAGGCACAATACAGGGGGAAACCAGCATGTCACACTGCACGATACAGCTTATAACAAGGCAACACAAAGTTTATCAGGTCACAAGGGCACACACGAGGTCTTCACAGGAGCAGCACCAAACTGCGTCTCTCGGCTTGTTCCTCCGCTCCTCCGCTCACAGCCAGCTGCGTCATGTTTGCCCAGGTCCCTTCATGTAAACACATGTTTCGCACAGAGACAAAGACCCACTGGCGTAGCAATATATATATATATATATATATATATATATATATATATATATATATATATATATATATATATATATATATATATATATATATGTGTGTGTGTGTGTGTGTGTGTGTGTGTGTGTGTGTGTATAAATATATATACATATGTATATATATGTATGTATATGCGTGTATGTGTTTATGCATATATATATATTTATATGAATTTAGTAAGATAGTCATGCCGAATCAGAGATGCGTAATAGGATAAATAATATAAACAAAAATAGAAATACAGAGAAGAGAAAGAAAGAGAGAGAGAGAGAAAGAGAGAGAGAGAGAGAGAGAGAGAGAGAGAGAGAGAGAGAGAGAGAGAGAGAGAGAGAGAGAGAGAGAGAGAGAGAGAGAGAGAGAGAGAGAGAGAAGGGAGAGAACAAGAGAGAGAGGAATAGTTTGAGAGAGAGAAAGATAGACAGAGATACTGTATAGGAGGCTAATAAACTAAACAAAGCAAATAGAGAGAGAGAGAGAGAGAGAGAGAGAGAGAGAGAGAGAGTGTGTAAAAGAGGCTAATAAATCAAAAGAGAGAGAGAGAGAGATAGATAGAGAGAGAGAGAGAGAGAGAGAGAGAGAGAGAGAGAGAGAGAGAAAGAAAGAGAGGGAGAGAGATAGTGAGGCTAATAAATTAAACAAAGAAACAAAAGAGACCAGAAGAACCAGACGCGTGTACCCTCTTCTTCCAAGATAGACATTGCTCACAGGGAACAAGAGAAAGAAATCACACATCGTTTGTTTCATGTCGAAGGAAATAAGGGAATGTTCGTCTTGGTTCATGAGATCACAGCCGCTGCCGGAGGAAGCACACCCTTTGTGCTGCAAGGGAAAGGATTATTTTTTACTCATTAATTAGATCGTCGAATAAGAATACAAAGAGTAACCTAGTTAATAACGCTAGATAAAAGTGCATGGTTGATATATATATATATATATATATATATATATATATATATATTTATATATATATATATATATATACATATATATAATACATATATATATATATATATATATATATATATATATATATATATATATATATATATATATATATATATATACACACACACACACACACACACACACACACACACACACACACACACACACACACACACACACACACACACACACACACACACATATATATATATATATATATATATATATATATATATATATATATATATATATATATATATATGAATGTATATGTACGCATATACATGTATGCAAATATAAATATATAAATATGTATAAATATATAAGAATATACATGTATATATGTGCTTAAATACAAATATTTGTGTGTATATAAATGTATATATCTAAATCTATCTTTTTATCTATATGTACGTATTTATCTATTTATCCATCTATCTACAGCAAGAAGGGACATTGTCATAAAAGTCAGCGTTGAGAGAAGCGCCTTTGAAAGCTCCGTGCATCGGGTAGTCTTTTTCTGTGACCTATTAAGCTGTGTTGCACTGATCCAATCCTATTAAAGACATTTTTGTACAAAACGAAAATAACGAATTGTTTTTATAACGAAAAACATATACAATATATTTTTTTCTTACTGCATTGCTTTCAAAACAAACATTTCAAAAATGTATTTTTTGCTGATTAATCGATAAATTTATAAACCATTTATTGCTGTTCATGTTAAAATAATTTCTCTTAATTTGATTTCTACCATTTTACGGCTTAATGGGAAAAGTGGCCAACTGAAGATTTCCGTTGACATGTATTCAAAATGAAGCCATTTGTAGCAACCAGTCTCGCGCTGATGTGTATGAACTGAATTTCCGTTTTGGTGGTAGGCTGATCATAAAACTGACATTTTTGGACATTTGGCCATTGGTCCTTCTAGCTCTCGGCCATATATCTGTATATGTATATATATATATATATATATATATATATATATATATATATATATATATATATATATATATATATATCACACACACACACACACACACACACACACATATATATATATCGAAGGCCACCATCAGTCGATGTCGACGATGGGATTTTTGTCTCTACCCCAATCCCGTACAGGTAGAGGCATTGCCTGGGCGAGAGAATGTGAGGAGCAAGCTGTTGCCCATGCAGCAGGCTCCCTCTCCCCACGCAGCTGATGGATCCAAAGGAGCGGCATAGACCGATAAGGAAAAGCACCATCGGCGTCGCAGGAGTTGCCAGAACGAGGTCGCAAGCGACAACAAACTGCCTTCGGGACTCCGGCTCCGGATTTTTCCCCAGGGGTGACTCCCGCAGCCTTATATTTATTATTTCGTATAGGGTTAAATCCTATAGCCTTTGAACATACACGGACTGATGTACAAGGCAGCAGTCAGGCACCACTATCGTATCTCGATAAGACCAACCCAATTTTATCAAATTCGTGCATGTGCTCACGTACACGCGGGCGATGAATGCACACACGCATCGCATGTGCGCATTATGTGTGTGTGTGTGTGTGTGTGTGTGTGTGTGTGTGTGTGTGTGTGTGTGTGTGTGTGTGTGTGTGTGTGTGTGTGTGTGTGTGTGTGTGTATGTGTGTGTGTGTGTATGTTCATATCATCATCATTATTATTATCACAATTACGATTATCATTTTAATAATGATGGTAATAACAATTACCATTATCATCACTCTGTTCATGTTAGTGTTATCATAATTATCCTCAGCAGTTTTATCATAATCACTGATGATACTATCATTACCATTGTTATCATAATTATTTGCATTATAATAATTATTATTATCATCATTATTATTATGTTACTATTATTATTATTATTATTATTATTATTATTATTATTATTATTATTATTACTATTA
>NC_051388.1:22855607-22860607 GCF_015228065.2 Penaeus monodon | reverse complement strand
GCTAGTACATTGGTAACGTGTCGGCCTCTCTCATCCGAGGGGTCGGCGGTTCGCGCCCACCCAGGCGCGAGAAGTTGCAATTGTCGCCTGGAGGTTACTGCTGTGGCTGGGCACCACGGCGGGTAAGGACTAGGTTCAGCCGAGTCAGCACCACCTGACACACGTGAGCGAGTCGGTATCAGTCGACACAGGCCGGGCTCCCCTCATGGCACAGCCCGGGCGGGGCTAAACTTCGCATATCGGACTTATCTTATCTAGTCTTATAGCCTCCGGGCTAGTACAGTGGTAACACGTCGGCCTCTCATCCGAGGGGTCGGCGGTTCGCGGCCCTAGGCGCGAGAAGTAGCAATTGTCGCCTGGAGGTTACTGCTGTGGCTGGGCACCACGGTGGGTAAGGACTAGGTTCAGCCGAGTCAGCACCAGCTGACACGTGAGCGAGTCGGCATTAGTCGACACAGGCCGGGCTCCCCTCATGGGCATAGCCCAGGCGAGGCTAAGCTTTGCATATCGGACTTATCCTTATCTAGTCTTATATGCCCTGATGAAGCAGTAAATGCGAAAAGGCCTTCGGCATATTCGTGAGTTTTCTTGTACTTCCCTTCGTTGTTCTACTTACAATATATATATACATTTATATATGTTTATACACACCCACCCACACATAAATATGGATGTATGTAAAAATCCCTGGTTAAAGACATGCCGCCCCACGTTGAAAAATCTCTGAAGATATAATATAGGGGCCATCAGAAATGAATCCAACTTACTAGCTTTACTTAAGGAACTCTCTTTCATTAAATGGGATGTTGCAGGACTCTGTGAAGTTTGAAGACTAGGCGAAGAACAGAAGATACTGAATGATGGACACGTGCTCAATATGGAGAGGTAAACCCCAGCGTAGCAAGCAGGAATTAGGAGTGGGTTTCTTAGTTCACAAACTTTTAGAAAAGAATATTGAGGAATTCTATAGTATAAGCGAAAGAGTGGCTTCAGTAACAGTAAAACTAAACAATAGGTACAACGTGATGATTTTTGAAGTTTAAGCTCCAACCTGCAGCCACAGTGATGAAGAAATAAAGAGATAAAGTTCATTTAGCCAGCGAGAGAG
The DNA here is from genome assembly GCF_015228065.2 of Penaeus monodon. Taxonomy (NCBI): domain Eukaryota; kingdom Metazoa; phylum Arthropoda; class Malacostraca; order Decapoda; family Penaeidae; genus Penaeus; species Penaeus monodon. The sequence continues at coordinate 22,859,499 of NC_051388.1, read as the reverse complement.
TAAAAACACATTTCACGATAATTATGGGAGATTTTGATGCCAAAATAGGTAAAGAGACAAAAGGAGAAACCGTAGTGAGGAATCACCGAATAGGCACTAGGAATGAGAGGGGACAAATGCCAGTCGATTTTGCAGAGGCTCGATCACTCAATATCATGAATACATTCTTCGAAAAAAGACTAGAGCGGAAGTACACATGGAAATCGCCATCGGACATCAGAAACAAAATTGACTTCATCATTTCAAATAGGCGCGGCATAGTAAGAAACGTGGAAGTTATCAATAACATAATGTTGGCAGCGACCATAGAATGGCCAGAGGAGAAATTAAATTACACATCAAGAAGGAAAGGAACAAGCTCATACGAACAATACGAAAACTTACTTGAAGACCAGAGCAACAGAATTTAGCCTTTACATCCAAAACAGATATTCACTACTCAGCTACGAAGATCTCAACATTGACCAAATCAACAAACAGTTCAATGGCATAATAAAGGAAGCTACACTTGAAGTAGGTGGTAAGATCAAACAAAGATCCAGCATGCTCTCGGTAGAAAGTAAACAATTTATGCAAAAACGTAGGGTCATGAAAGTATCGTCAAACATGGACAAAATAGAATTAGCTGAACTAACAAAGGCAATAAAAAAAAGAAGAGAGATGTACGGAAATTCAATACTTAAATAATAAATGAAACAGTGATCTCAGTTACCAGCAGGAAAACAGCTAAAAGGAGACTCGGAATAGGGAGAAATCAAATGTATGCAATAAAGAAACAAGAAGTGACAAATAACAAGAATGAAATCATAAGATTAGTGGTAAGCAGAGATGTACCTAACATCACAATAGAGGAAATAAAAAAAAAATGCTTAAAGGCATGAAGAGAGGAAAACGCCAGGTGAAAACGGAATTAGTACAGACCTTCTGATAGATGTAGAAATTGATTGATTATTTCAAATTATCTGCTGTGTCAACAGCTAAGGTCATTAGTGGCGAATATCTTGATAGATGGAAATATTGAAATATTTAAATCTTTAAAAATCTATCAATAAATACCTTACAAATAACAATAAATACTATATTAAAAATCAAAGCATAAATATTATGCTCTAGATACATAAAATCATTGCATATAAATTAAGCATAATCAAATATTATTGAAAATATTAGGGTCTCTAAGGAAACTAATAAGACCTTCTATGTCATAATTTTCCCCCAATACATTTTTCAGTGTATATGGGCGAGACAAGTACATTCGTCTTTGGTCTGAGAATATTGTACGTCTTTCCACTACATTCGCGACCGTCAGTGGTTCTTGGCATCCATCACAAAATGCTTCACTTTTAGCCATCATCGGCCCATGAGTTAGTCTTGTGTGCCCAATTCGTAGTCTTGTTAATACAACTTCTATTTTTCGGTTGGAATGGATGCTGGTCATCCAACTGCCAAGGTCATCTGTAATCTCTCACAGTTTGTTTCTAGAGGTATGCCTCCATTTTGTGGGAGAGGAAAACGAGCATCACAGGGCTGAGCGGCAGTTGCCTTGGCCTTCCGATCAGCTCGCCCATTTCCACATCATTGCAAACCATTCTTGAACTTCCCTCACCACTGGATGTGATGAGTTAATCTCTTGATTGCTTGCAAGGCACTATGAGTGTCACAATATATCATAGTAGAATGGTATATAAGGTCTCTAGTCATCTTGACAGCTGCAAGGATAGTATGTAACTCTGCAGTGAAGATCGAGGCTGCTAGAGAAAAACTGCCAAATGCAGTCTTCCTTCTTCTCACTGCTGCAAAGCCCACAACATTTTCAAATTTCGAACCATCTGTATATATTGCATTTGATCCTTGGTACTTAGAATTGTAATGAAGAAATCTCTCTCTGACTTCTGCTTCCGATGTCTCCCCTTTCCCAATTCCGACCAAATCCAACTTGAATTGGTTATTGGGGAATTCCAACAGCCAGTGAGATTTAAATTCAGATCTTCCACAAGATTCCTCATTCTCCTACCATAGAATCAGCTATCCTCAAGGGGGGTGAAAACTCATCTGGATGTAGGAGATCCTGAAATCCTTTGTAGTCTTGTATAGTAAATCAGATTTATGTCATTCCCGGTGTAATGAAAGAGGTGTTTCTCCACTCTCAGCATAAATGGACTCCACAGATGAAGACCTGAAAGCTCCTGAGCAGATTCTGAGAGCTTCATTATGAACCGAGTCCAACATTCAAAGAACAGTGCGAGTTCAATTGTCAAGCTTACTACGAATAAGCGCTTGGTAAAACCTCGGATGTGTTGTGCTGTCTGCATCCCAAGATAGTATTTTGTAGTTTCTTTCACATCTAAGTGCTTCTGTACCCTTCACCTTTAACTGTTTGATGTGAGGCACTCATGTAAGCCTTGAGTAAAAAATTAGACCCAAGTAATTCACCTCTTTGACAAATTGGAGTGGGTTTGTTCCAAAATAGAGGGAGGTATGGAACTTTCCTTGAGTGTGGAAATGTATAGCCATGATCTTGCTTGAAGAAATTTTGAATCCTTGGTATGTTGCCCACTGCACCTGATTTATTGCAGTCTGCATGTGTCCTTGCACATCCTGTAAGGTTCTTCCTCATGAGCAGTATAGTGTAAAGTCATCCACATATAGCTTACATGAGACAGTACTTGGAATGACCTTTACAATGCCATTTACAGTAATGGCAAACAAGATCATACTTAAAACACTCCATTACATTTGATGTTCCAGATTAGAGAAACTGTTTCCAACCTGAACTCTAAACTTTCTGTTAGCAAGGAAGCTTTGTATGAAGGTAGGTAATGCTCCTCTTATACCAGTGTCATATAGCTTCATGAGTATGCCACTCTTCTTTATAGTATCGTAAGCCTTTTCAAAGTCAAAAAAGACTGCTAACATGTGATGTCGCTGTGCAAAGGAGTTCTGAATAGCAATTTCTATCCTCACAAGTGTATATATGGTCGATCTCAATTTTCTAAAGCGATATTGATATGGGGTCAGCACATTTTCCTTTTCTAGCAGCCATGTCAACCTGAAGTTTACCATTTTCTCCAGCTTGCAGGTGCAGCTGGTGAGAGAAAATGGTCCTTGCCAGGTTCAGGGACAGGAATGATTATAGCCTCTTTCCATGTGGATGGCACTGTGCCCCACCTCCCCTTATAGATCCTACTGCATAGGTCCTACAGGAACTTTTGGGAGCTCTCCGGTAAGCGAGATATCATTTGTTATGGAATACCGTCACTCCCTGGGGCAGTCTATTGAGTATATTTCATTGCGCAAAATGGCAAGTTGTATGAAAGTTCTGCTGCAGTCTTACTAAAGAAAGACACTGGGTGTTGTTCGTGTTCGGCACGAAGAGTGGAAAATCAGGCAGTGTAAGACGCTCCAGAGGAGATCTCTGCCATGGATTTAGCTAGCTCATTTCCAACATAATTTTTGTCTGTGAGGCTTATGCCACCGATCTTCAGAGCAGATGGTGACATGGATGTGCTCTTTTCAGCAATCTTATGCATCTTGTCCCATACCAATGCTAAGGGGATCCCAGAATTAATCAAGGAGACATACTGTCTCCATGACGTCCGTCTAGCCTCCCTTAGGACTCGCCTGGCCTTGGTTCAGGTCTTTTTCATAATGGATCAAGGTTACATTGCTGGGGCATCGTATCAACTGCCCTAATGCAGTTTTTCTTGCTTTAACAGCTTGTTAGCATCCATCAGACAATAATGGTACTGGAGGTCGATGGTACTGCCCGCTACTTTTCGGAATGGATGCATCTGCTGCAAGGTGAATTCGTGATGTGAAGAGATTAACAGCATCTTGAACACACTGGAAATCATTCACAGATCCTTGCAGCACTGCAGTTGATCTAAAAAGA
>NC_051388.1:22840607-22843107 GCF_015228065.2 Penaeus monodon | reverse complement strand
TCACCTCTACATTATCATCCTTGTTTCTATTAGTAGCAGTAATATCATATACATCATCTTTACATCATTTTCACTTATCACGATAAACACTTATCACTATCATTTAATCATCACCAACACATATCACCATCATCTATTATCATCATCACCATCAATATAAAAATCTCCTTCACTATTACCCTCCTTTGCAATAAGAAATGCGAAGAAAGCGCATTATAGCTTGATCTGTTATCGACAGCTTTTATAGGCCGATATTTTTTCCACGAGAATTTTCGCCGAGACGAGAGCTGTTGCGCTTCAAAGTGGCTTCTCGATGCACCTTGATGTATGCAATATGTCAACCTGCATATTTGCGGATACCAAAGGAGGAGGAATATCTCAACGGCAAGTGAAATCTGATTTTAGAAAATAGTGAGAAAACATTACATACCCATTATTTTCTTGCTATAGGAAAACTATTTATATTTTAGGAAATAGAAAAATCATAATTCATAAACTGCGTTTGTTAGTAAGGAGAATAGAATATACACTTATTGCCCTGAAAACAAGAGAAAAGAGGTCTGCTTCTCATTTAAGTGACAATCAAACTTTATATTAACATATCGAGAAATTGTCCGAGATGAGCTACAGAAAGCGATAGTGAGTTAATGGTGCATCCAACTACAATAAGAAAATATGATAATAGCGATTACATTACCGATAATAAAAGTTAGAACCGTACTATAACTTATGACAATTATTGGCACATTAATAGGAAAGATATTAATGATGAAAGTAAACTTAATAATAATGATGACGGTAACCCTTCTTCTTTACCTGAAATATTTTGTGCCAGGATAAGAGAATAATGTGGTAGGGTTATTTATAAGCCACACCAAATGTTGAAATAGATAATAAACCATTTCCATAAAAGGGAGAAAACCGTCGCCTTAGGTGAAGAAAACACATTTTGCATCTTTTTTTTATTAAATTCTATAAAAGCATGAGAAATATAACCGAGGTGCTCTTCTTTCGCTTTATATGCATTTGTGCAAAATTATCTGCACATTTGTGCAAAAATATCTGCACATTTGTGCAAAAATAGTGTATTGTAGTCCTTGACAATGAATGGTCTATCATTATTCATGTATGAGTAGATAGGTAATGTCTATGGAGGTAGTTAGATCCTAGTTGTACACCTTTTAGTTGGTCGTGTGGTATGGTTGGCTTAGTACTGGCTCCCGGTTTCATACTCGGAGTGACCTAGGTCCGAGGCCTGGTCAGGGAGGATTGTTGTATATCTATCTGTACGGCATTGCATTATTCCATCTTTCACATATATACCTCAGTACGTATGACTTCGGTTTCGAATTTCTGTCAGTTATCACCGAGTGCCCAAGGGGAGAGTGTGTAAAACCTTGCTATAATTACTCATGTATGAATAGATAGGTAATGTCTATGGAGCTAATTAGATCCTAGTTGCACACTCTTTTCAGTGGAACAGAATGGGAGGAGCATTGAGTGAAGAGAATTGAATAAAGCTGTGATTATAGCAAAAAAGAAGAAAGGCCAGAGCGAAATGCTTTGCTTTTCTTGCTGTTTTCTGTACCTTTCAGCTTTAAGATTCCGTTTAGCCGTCCTGCAAAGCTGGAATATTATTCATGATGATAATTAAGATCCAACTAGACATTTACCTGCACTCTCTCTATTTTTTGTCCGTTTATTTGTCTATACTTATTATTTCTGCCATTGCCTATTTATCCGTCTGTCTTCCTCCTCCTCTCTTTCTTTTTCCTTTCTCTTCTCTCCCTCTCCCTGTCCCTCTCTTACTCACTATATATTCGCTTATCAATCTCTCCCCCAACCTCGCTAGGCATTGGTACAATTTTTCTCCGTACCAAAGACATTTATTAGATACTAGATGTTAAGAGTCTGTATATTCTGCTGATTATTTTCAAAGTTACTGACTGCATCGCTTTTGTTTTCGTACATTTTCCCTTTGTAATGTGATCATCATCCAATGTAAAAGGCATTTAGTATGAGTTAGGACTTATCTTGGTTCAGTTTTGGTTTATCTGTTTCTCAGGATAACCTGAGTCGTGAGTTAGTCACGCCACGCTTGTTCCGTGACGACTCTCTCTCTCTCTCTCTCTCTCTCTCTCTCTCCCTCTCTCTCTCTCTCTCCATTATATATATATATATATATATATATATATATATATATATATATATGTATATATATATATATATTCATATTCAATTTGCTTCTCTCTCTCCGTGTGTGTGTGTGTGTGTGTGTGTGTGTGTGTGTGTGTGTGTGTGTGTGGTGTGTGTGTGTGGTTTGTGTGTATGTGTGGTTTGTGTGTGTGTGTGTGTGTGTGTGTGTGTGTGTGTGTGTGTGTGTGTGTGTGTGTGTGTGTGTGTGTGTGTGTGTGTGTGCTTGTTTTGTCTCTCTCCCTCTCTCCTTCCCCTCTCCTTTCTCTTCTATTCTCTTTTCTTTTCTTCTCTTCTCTTCTCTTCT
>NC_051388.1:22833107-22835607 GCF_015228065.2 Penaeus monodon | reverse complement strand
CCGCACTTATTTTCCCGTTTGCCAAATAAGACGTAATTCAGTGACGCAGTATAGAGTTAGCAAGCATGGACAGTTTATTCTCATTCATTTTTGTTTACCGTGATCTCGACCGCAACAACCCCCTCTATGCAACACATCAGAGGAAGAGATCCATCTCCACAAGGGAGCAATTGACTGTAACGGTCCTTGTTTAGCTTACTCAAAGAATTTTTCATTGTAGTATCCACATTCATACTGCAAGTCTGAATTATTCTACATGTAGACATTACTTTTTCAGGCAAACCCTAAGATTTTCGAAGGTCGTACCCTTCTCATTATGTATGATTATAAGAATAACCTTTACGAGATTATTACTTACATGCATTATCATTTGTAGTTACTGCATATTGATTTCTGTAATTTTCTTCGCAATGATGACACTAAATAATTTATATCCTGAAAGATGCCTCTGCATCATCCCAAGATGCTGAAACCATTATGTGACTGCTTCGGTCACATAATTTGTCATAAACATCATTCTATTTTCACCGAATTGTCGAGTCCGGAAACTAACTAGCACTTGAACCTTCTGCTGCTCAATTCTTAGACACCAAGGTTGTGCTTATAAGTGGAAAGTCCCAATAAGACGAAATTTGGGTTAAGTAAAAAAAAAAAAAAAAAAAAAAAAAAAAAACACCGGGCGGAAGGCAATGGCAAACCACCGCTCTAAATTACCAAGAAAAATCATGGAAGCCCATGATCGCCAAGGCCGCGGTGGCCGAATGGCTAGAGCATCGGACTCAAGACTGTCACGACGGCAATCTGAGTTCGAGGGTTCGAGTCACCGACCGGTGCGTTGTTCCCTTGGGCAAGGAACTTCACCTCGATTGCCTACCTAGCCACTGGGTGGCCAAGCCAGCCCAAGTCAGTGCTGGTCCTAAGCCCGGATAAGATAGAGAGAATGATTACCTAAAAAAAAGAGAAAAAGGTAACACCGGCACTCTCCGTGGAAAGGAACTGGGGACCCTACCACGTACTCACTCCAAGAGCATCACAACATGAAAACTACAATTTAGTATCATGCTGTGACCACAGCGGCTCAGACATGAACCTACCGTTAGAAGAAGAAGAAGCAGAGCAAATCACTTAATTTATTTTATTAATTTCATTATAATCATTCCTTTCTGTTGTTTTCAGTCTTAGCCAAGATGATTGCGTTCGGTGTAGAACTCCCGGTAAGACGAGATTCGGAGTATGAAGCCAGAAACAGACCGCAGTCATTCACTCACTCTTATTGTTTTTTATAAGGTCAGCAATCATGTATTATTTCTTTGAATATCTTGTTGATATATGAGTATCTTAATATAGCAAAATACTCATCACACAAGAAGTCCCATTCTTGATATTTATGATATTCATTAAATTATTAAACATCTTAATATATTGCAGACCAGTGACCTGACTCGCATTGTCTGACTTGCATCGTCTGCGCCCCCTATCATCGCCTGACTTCCCGGTCTTATCTCCTCCTGTGATATACGTTTTTCTTAATTACTCACTCATAACACTATATAAGGTTATATTGAGACCTTAATCATAATCTTCTGACAATATATTTGACTACTCACTTGTAACCTATAACAACCTATTGTTATATGGATTCACTCTTGATTATATCATAACATTATTTTTATTATTATTTTGATTTACTCTCTTCTGAATCCCTATGTTAACAAATATTTTTCGTGTGTCTCATTCACGACTACTTCGAGAGACGTTGGAGTCCCCTGATCGCCCAGTTATACATTCACGCTTATCTTTATCTTGTATGGACTGACTGCGATACTGCAATTGCATGGATGTGTTGTTACGAGAATCACGAAATCTGCATCGACATTTGTTTATTACTTACTTTTGTGGATGACTTACATCTAAGTTTGTTTTGCTGTATTAGTATTCTATGATATTATTTCATTCATAGAAAATAGATTATATTTAATACTTATTACTATTTTCTCCATGTCTACTCATGTTATTTCAACATTTCATGTCATTATTTGCTCTTTAGCGATTATATCTTAGTAGTTCCTATGCATAGCATTTTTTATTACGCTAATTATATCAGCGAATTCTCAATGCACTCACTTTAGATTTCATGGTAATCCTGCGCCATCCACCTCTAGTCGCTGCGGCTTATACTTCAGGTATATGGGGACTGCGGAACGGCACTGCAACCAGATGTGTCAACCCTGCAAACCACACGCATTCACCTCGAAGCCCGTCAATGTTATGCAACTACAGGATACCTGAATGTCAATCGGTGCACAATCTTCTCATCCCGATTTTTCACGGAGCCTGCTGATAATGGATTCCCATTTTCCTTTAAGTATCACTTCCATTACTGTGTACACACACACACACACACATACATATATACAAATATGTATATTCAAATATTTATATATATATATATATATATATATATATATATATATATATATATATATCATATATATATATA
>NC_051388.1:22821285-22830507 GCF_015228065.2 Penaeus monodon | reverse complement strand
TAACGATCCATCAAAAAAAGACCAGAGCCAAAGGCCAGGCAGTGCTAAAGGAGGCCAGATGGGAGATAGTATGTCTCCTCGATTAACTCTAGGGGACCCCCTTAGAAAGGGGTAGGGGGAAAAGGTGCGTAAGATCGTGGAAAAGAGCCCTCACTGTCACCACCTGTTTTGAAGATAGATGGCTTAGTCATCGCAGAAAAAAAAGATTTTGTAAGGCTACCCTAAATCCAGGGCAGAATCTCCTCTGGAGGGGGGGTACAGTGGCATCCTCCTTGACAGTGGCTATAATTATTCCTGTCCCTAAAACCGGGCAAGAATGCTTCCACACCAGGAAATTACAGACCAATTTTTCTCTCCAGCTGCATCTGCCAAGCGATGGAGAAAATAGTAAATTTCGGGTTTGACAGGGCGCTAGAAAAGGAAAACGTGCTGCCCCCATTTTAGAATGGGTTAGAATTTTGAGATTGACCACAGATGCACTTGTAAGGATGGAAAACTACTATATAAAATTTCCTTCGCACAGCAACGTCACTTTTAGGTCTTTTTTGCCTAGAAAAGGCTTACGTACCATTTGGCAGCATGTCATACTTTTGAAGCTGTATAAACTTTGGTTTTTAAAGGAGATTACCTACTTTTCATAAAAAGCTCCTTTGCAAACGGAAATTTTAGAGTTCGGGTGGGGAACTTTTCTCTAACTTAAAGATCAGCGGGAAGTGGTCTCACAAGGAGTGTCTTAAGGTGACGCTTTTTGCCATTGCTATAAATGACACTGAAAAGGGTTTTTCCAAGTGCTGTCTCATGAAATTTTGTATGTGGTGACTTTACCCTGTATGCTCTGGGGGATGCTTACAGGTGGCAAGGACACATGCAGGCTGCAATAAATCAGGTTTAAACAGTGGGCAACATATCATGAATCAAATTTTCCCCCCAAGTAAGACCATGGCTATACTTTCCCAAACGAAAATATTTCCATCCTTCCTTCTATTTAGGGGGCAAACCCACTGCAATTTGCCCCAAGAGGTGAAGTACTTGGTCTAATTTTTTACTCAGGCTTTTTAAAATGGGTCCTATATAAAACATTTTAAAATGAAGGCTATAAAAACCTTTAAAAAAGCGGGTCTTTCACACCGGAATCGAAAAAAATTCCCGTTGGAACCCTTTGAAAATTATTGGGGGGGAAGTGCCACCCCATAAAACAAAAAAAAAAAGGAAAAAAAGGAAAAAAAAAATTTTAAAATTTTAATAGGAAAAAGGAAAAAAAGGAAGGGAAAAAAACGTGCTGACCCTAAATATGGTTTTAAAAAATTTGATATAAACCAAGTGCACTTGTGAGGATAAACTGCTATACAGAATTTTTCGCACAGAAATAAAAAAGCTTTGATATATTTGGAAGCAGGCATACTCATAAAGCTGTGTGACTTTGGTTTTAAGAGGAGCATTACCTACCTTCATACAAAGCTTTTTTGCTAACGGAAGTTTAGAGTTGGGTGGGAAACATTTTCTCTAATCGGAAAGATCAGCTGGAAGGGGGTCCCAAAGGGGTGTCTTAAGGGTTTACCCTGTTAGTCATTGCTATAAAGACATTATAGAGCTTTTTCCAAGTGCTGTCTCATGAATTTGTATGGGATGATTGTACACTGTACTGCTCTGGAGGAAGCTTCAGGATGTGCAAGGACACTGTAGATGCGTAAATCAGGGTTTTACAGTGGGCAACATACTATGGGTTCAAATTTCCCCAAGCAGACCATGGCCCCATGCATTTTTACAAAAAGAGGGAAAATTCCATCCTTTCTCTATTCAAAAGCAAACTCTTGGCAATTTTTGTGTGGTGGAACGTCTATATGTATATATAAATATAATATATAATATATATTATATATATATATAATATATATATAAAGTGTGGTGTGGTGTGTGTGTGTGTGTGTGTGTGGGTGTATCACACACACCCATACGTATAATTTTACACATATGTATGTGTATATATAGATAGATAAAAGATTCAGATACTCACACACCACACACACACCACACACCCACACACACACACACACACACACCACACACACCACAACACACACACACACACACACACACACCAACACCTTTAATTATTAATATATATATATAATATAAATATATTATATATAATATATTTTTTTTCAACTTTTCTTTAATTTTATAAAAAACCCAAGTTACTTTTTTTGCCCATAATGGTAAATTTTTTATAATCGGACATGTTTAAATAGCTCACAAATCTCCCATACAAAATGTATTCCCTTTATCTGAAAATCTTTAAACATCAGGGGAATTGCGGTGATTGTTAAAAATTTTTTTTTTCCATTATGTCCAAAATTACCAGAGATTAGTAAATGACAGGCATACTCTCTAATGATCAATTTTAAAAATGACTTTGATCTCCACATGGCACCGATAAAGTCCAGATGAAAAGGGAAAATATTCCTCAGTCCTCAATGTCCAAAAAAAAATCCGGTCAGAAAATTCTAGTGGTTAATGCTACCTGACCCCGCCCCCTTTGTATTGTATTTTCCAAAATTTTATTTTTTCGGAATTTTTCCCCCTATACCCATAAATAAAAACTTTAACAGTTAGGTAAAGTTAAGAACTTTTAAGAAGAAACCTAAATTTTTTTTTTATAGGTTGATCTTTTAAAAAATGAAATGTTTGGGGAGCAAAAGGGATAGTATGGGCTACTGACCTCTTTGCTTTAACAAAATACAAGAAGTAACGAATATTAATCTAGCATCGTGTTCTCATATCATACGTTACTCTTTTCTTAAAAACTGAGCCTTGACAGGCCCTGAAATTTTTTTTTTTTTGCACTTTTCCTTTTCCACCTTGTGCAGACAATATGCCCCAACTGCTTTGAATATGCCATCGATTTGCAGTAATAATAAAAAGGTTATCCTGTTAATGTCCTTTTAACCCGGTGTTTTGGGTGATTTCTCATAATATAAAAATAAAATTTTGTGATTTTACCATTTTCTTCAAAACGGAATCAGCAAAACCCAAGCGAAAGATGACAACTTTTTTTTTTTTTAAATATCGGGAGCATAGCTATATACTTAGAAAAATTTTTATGAAAAGAGATCATATGGATTTTAGTTTTTGGGGAAGAAAAGGGTAATGAAAATAAAATGACTTTAATGAAAATTGTAACAGCGGAACAATAAAAATAACAATATTAATAATAATAGGGTGATAATAAAGATAATAATAATAATAAAAATAATAAAATAATAAAATAATAAAAGAAAAGGAAGGGGAATGAAAATGACAAATTAATAAAAATAAAGATAATGATAATAGAAAATTATAATAATGAAAAAAAAATCATAACGATAAGAGCTATGATGATGATATTTATAAAAACAAAATATTAATAGTAATTACAGAATCACAATTACAATAAATTTTATAAAAATTTCTATAATTATTAAATAATGATTACAAAAATCATAATAATAATTACAATAAAAACGTTGTGATGTAATATCATATGATAATGGTAATTAAAAATAAAAATTGAAATGTACTGACAAAGTAATAATAATGATAATGATAATTTTAACAATAATGCATGTATTAAGATAAAATAGTAATAACATAAAGTTAATAGTCTACTATACTACTAATAAAAATTTTTGGGTAGAAGATGATAGTGAAACGATACTACTATTTTTTTTAATAATAATAAAACAAAAAATATATAGATATTCACACCGCACGCATGCACACACACACACGCACACACCAATACAACCCCATCATCACACACGCAAAAACGCACACACATAATATTATGTATATATTTATATATCTACATATAATTTATGAATGTATATAACATTATAATATATAAAATAAATATATATATATTATATATATTATATTTTAAAAAAGGAATAATCCCCAGTCCGCACTGATATATTATATAACAAACCTCCCGGCCCGGGCTTCAAACCTGGTCATCAGGGTATGAAATGGGGGGCCCAATACTAACCGCATACATACGACTTTTATATATCTTTATCAAGGGCTTTGAATTATTCCATCTTTCACACACACAACACACCACACACCACACACAAAACCACACACCACAAAAACACACACACACACACACAAATAAAATTATTTTAAAATTTTAAATAATAATATATATAATATATATATATATTATATTTTTTAATAAAACATACGCACACACACACACCTCATACAATGAGGGAAAATTTCTATACAATTTCCCCCGGTCCCACGGGAGTGGTGAAAAACCCTCGTTATCATTATCAAGTACGAGTAGGTATTTAAATTTTTGGAGGTATTGATCCTAGTTGTACACCCCTTTATGGCCGGTGGCATGGTTATTTTAGTATGGTCCCCCGGTTTCTACTGGGAGTGAGCTAGATTCGGGGCCCCCGGGGGGGTAAAGGGAGGGTTGTTAAAATATGTTACATATCATATATATATGGTCGTATGTGGTGTGTTTTTTTTGGTGTGTGTGTGTGTGTGTGTGTGTATGTGTGGTGTGTGGTGTGTGTGTGTGTGTGTGTGTGTGTGTGTGTGTGCGTGTGGTGTGCGTGTGCGTGTGCGTGTGCGTTGCGTGTGGGTGGTGTGCGTGTGCGTTTTGCGTTTTGTGTGGGGTGTGTGTGTGGTGTGTGTGTTTTTGTGTGGTGTGTGTGTAGTGTAACAGAAACACTTTAAATCATAAACAAATTAAAATTTTAAAAAGTTTTTTGGGTTTAGGTTTTAACACCTTTGTCAGGCCAAAAACTGTTAACTTTTAGATAATTTGGCAGTTAGGGGGTCGTTCATAGGAAACTCTGAAGTCTGATTTGAGTAACCAATTATGAACCCCTTTACAACATTTTGTAAACTACAAAAAGATAACGGGTAGTTACACACACACCACACCCCAAACACACACACTCACACCACACACACACACACACACACCCCCCACACACGCACCACACACACACACACACACACACACAACACACACACACACACACACACAACACACACACACACATATGTTTATTAAACATATACATATAGTCATAATGTATCCACACCACACACACCCAATGTGTGTAATATAAAATATCTATATATTATATATATAATATAATATATAATGTACACACAAAACACATAACACCACGCACGCCCACACACAACCACACACACACACACACACACACACACAACACACACACACACACACACACACACACACACAACATAAATAATATATAATATATATATATATATATTATATATATAATAATAAAAATAATACATATATAAAAAACAATAGATTTTACATTCATATATATATTTTTGTGTGTGTGAATCTATAAAAAATAAAATTTAATATATATATTAATATATATTAATATTATATATATATTATTATATTATATAATATATATATATAATATATATATATATATTATATATATATAAAAGGACAAGGCAGAATCCCATCTCCCTGGAGACTTAGGGGCCCACGAAGCGTGTCGCAGGTCGGCTTAAAATGGGAATCAAGTTTGCGTCTTCCATGGTGCGTAGGGCTCGGACACTGGAGAAGGGACAAGGAACAGTTCATCAGGAATCTTGCTGAGGGGGGTCGAAGGCCATTTCTTGGTAAATGACCTTCCCCCTGCCTACCAACCCCCCGAGAAAACTGAACCCTAAGCCCTCCTCACAGTTGACTGCTGTCCTATCTGGGGATGGACGGATCATCTCTGATCTTGTTGGGGTTCGTGAACGTTGGGCTGAGTTTTTTGAACAGTTGTACCGGGGATCCTCCAACAGTTACTTGGATGCAAGCGATGTTCATGCCTGTGCCGGACCCACCCATCAGCGAGGAACCTCCTACCCTAACAGGGGTTTAGGTGGCGTTTTCCCCAAGCGAAAAGGGTGGAAAGCTGCGGGCATAGTGTACCCTGTAACTGCTAAAGGCTGGGGGTGAACCTATGGCTCGGGGCCTGCATACAGTCCTGACTGCCATTTGGCAGTCTGGTACCATTCCCCCTGACCGCTGGGGGGCGGGGTCATCCCTCTCTGGAAGGGGAAAGGGGGACGAGGACTGTAGAATACCGTGGCATTACACTCCCTCAGCATACAGGAAAGGGTTCTCCCCCTCACATTCTTCTAAAACGGATCCGCAACCACCTACTGAGGACCAGAGACCGGGAGTGGTCTGGATTTACTCCTGGCAAGTCCCAAAATAACCTATACTGCGCTTCGAGTAATTTTGGGGGAAAACCCCGTCGTGAGTTTGGGTCGTGGGTTGTTTGGGGCCCAGCTAATGACCTCAAAAAGGGGTTTTGACTCGGTGCATGGGAATGGGTTTATGGGAATCCTGAGGCTCAGGGGAATTTCCCGACACGATTATTGGCCTGATAGCAAGCCCTCTACTGGAAAATGAAAGTGGTAAAGTGTGGGGTGGGGGTATGTCAACTTTTTCCCGTTAATTCAGGGGTGAGGAAGGCTGTGCCTTTGCCCCACATTTAAACACTTGTATGGACTGGATAATGGGGGAAGCTATAGCCAAAGTCATGCCAGCAACACTAGGCAATATTAAAGGGCTCGGACCTTTTACTTTGCCGACGATGTTGCCATCCTACTGAGTCCTTGGAGTCACTTGTGGGGCTTTATGCATTTAGCAATGAGGCGAGCCCCCCAAGGTTTTCCCCCCGGGGAAAAAAATTCAAAAACCCAGGGGCCCCCTTAGGCCCTTTTGGGGCCTTGAGGGGGAAAGACAAAAATTTTCAACCTTTGGTTTTGGGCAAACCGGGGTTGTCGACCAGGAAACAGGGAGCGGGGTTGGCCCCCAGGAAAACTCATACAAAAGCGTTTTTTTTTTCCCGGGTACCTTGCGGGCCAACGGGCCAAACCTTTATACCCGTTTTGTTATGGAAGGAAAACCTGGAGTACCCGCCTTTGGGTCTCCCGGACCTTTGAAATCCCTTCCCGACTGGCGTTATTTTTTCCCTTTGTTTTTTTTCCCCGGCGGGGAATTGGCAGGCCCGTTCCCCGGCCTTCCCTGAGACGGGTGGCACCAAATTGTTCGGGAGCCCAAACCGGTTAAGGAAACCCGTGCCTCCCCAGGAGATCCCCCCGGTTGTTCCCCGCGAGACCCCTGGGTGGGGGAGCCTGTGCCCTCCCGGAGCTCGGGGGCCCCGAGGATTTTCCCCCCGGTTTTTGCCCCGGAAGCCCCGGGGTTTGGTGGGGGGGGGTTGGGGCCATGCGCCCCCGCGGCGTTAGCCCCTTTATGATGATGATGATGATGATATATTTATATATATATATGTATATATATATATATATATATATATATATATTTTTTTCATTTCAAATTTTTACCGAATGATGCTGACATCAGTATATGATCATCATAATGATAGTAAAAAATTTTTTTACTTTGATGTTATTATTATTTAATTATTATTATTTTATCTATTTTTTTTATATTATTATTATTATCATTTTATAACATTATTGTTATCAATATTATCTTATTTTTATTTTTATTATGATTATTGTAATTATATGAAAATTGTAATTACCCCATTATCATAATTATTATTCTAAATATTATACTACTACTTGCAGTAGTTTTTAAAATTTGTATATGTTTTGGGCTCTTTTTAACGTTATGGCAAAATGAACTATTTTTTTTCCCCCCTGTCTGTTTATTTTCCCTTTACTTTCCCTACTTCAGCTCCCGCGTTTTCCATATTTAATTTTTCCCTTTATAGGGACAGAAAATGCCCCTTTTCCAATGAAAAATCAGGATTGCTTCGACAGTAATGTAATTTGTTGCCTCAAGTCTCCCTAATGTCTTTTTAATAAAAATTTATTGAGATAAAAAAATTTTTGGGGTTCCCAATAGGGGCGTTACGATTTTTTAATAAAATGTTTACTTTTTTTGTATGTCGTCTGCCTCTCTCAAAAATCTCTCTTTCCCCTCTCTCGCCTTCTCTTCTCTCCCTGCTATATTATTTATATAAAATATTATAATTTTTATTATATATATATATTATTATATATATTATATATACATGCCCATATATAAATATGGATAAACAAATATGTATATTTATGTGTATTTATATATTTGAAATTTATTAAATATAAAATATATATATATATATTTATTATTTTATATATATATATAAAATTTTATATATATATGTGTGTTGTGTGTGTGTGTTGTATGTATGTATGAGTGCGCGCCCCGCGCGCGTGTTATGCGTGTGTGTGTTGTGTTTGTGTGTGTGTGTGTTGTGTGTGTGTTGTGTGTGTGTGTGTCATGTGTGTTGTTTTAATGTGTGGGTATTGATTAACACACATCCGCCACATACACACACGCACACACTTATACATCATATATATGTGTATATATTAAATATATAATATATATATATATATATATATATTATACATATATATACTATTTATATTTAAAGATTTTATTTTATAAATATATATAAAATTTATATATAATATATATATATATATATATATATATACGCAAACAACACAGACACACTCCACCACACACACACGCCACAAACCACACACAACACATACACAAAACACAGTATATATATATATATATTATTATATATATATTATATAATATATTATATATATATTATTATGTATATATTTTAAAAATATATATAATAAAATTATATATATTAAAATTATTAATATTATATATATAATATTTGTAAATTTTACGTATTTGTGTGTTTTATATATGTTATATGAAATATATAGAAAATATTAAATATATAAATATAATATACCGTTATGTATATATAGAAAAAGGCTGCGGTGGTCGAATGGTTAGACGTGGGGGACTCAAGACTTCACGACGGCAATCTGATTTCGAGGGTTCGAGTCCCCGACCGCCGCGTTGTTCCCTTTGGGGGCAAGGAACTTCCCCTCGTTTCCCGCCTAGCCCCTGGGTGGCCAAGCCAGCTAAAGTCGTGCTGCGCCCCAACCCCGGATAAAATAAGAGAGAATGTTCCTAAAAAGGTAACACCGGACCCCGGGAAAAGGGAACTGGGGACCTACACGTACTCACCCAAGAGCTCACAACGGAAAACTGCAATTGAGTTCATGCTTGCCAGGGCGGTCAGATATAACCTCCCGTAAATGATGTGATAATAAAAC
>NC_051388.1:22813785-22816285 GCF_015228065.2 Penaeus monodon | reverse complement strand
AGAGGACCCCAGCGATGGGTCTCGATGGGTCCCGCTTGCTCTCGCCTCCCTTCTCATGCAGTCTTCTCTGTGCTCTGTTCTGTGATTTAAACTCCTTAATGGCGCCCAATTTATATCTAGATTAAGTTTTGGGGCCCCAATGTAAATGGGGTTATTTTGATATATCGAGATTGAATCGGAAAGGGGGGTGTGTTAGGGGAAAACAGGGGTGTGACTGAGGGATTAGGGAGCCTCGTTTGGAGATAGCTAATCAAAGCATATGGTTAATTAAAGATAGTTTTGTAATAAAGCACTATATGAATAATACGTATATACAGAAAATGTGCGCATAAAATAAAATTTAACATATGTGTATGTGTTTGTGTGAAATTGCGTGTGTGTGTGTGTGTATAAAATTATTAAAAATATATATATTATATGATATATATATATATATATATATTATATATTATTATGTATTACATAATAAAATTTTAAAGGTATATATATAAAATTTTTAAGTATATATATATAAAATTATAAAATAAATAAACTATAAAATTTAAAATATATTTTAATAAAATAAATATAATATATTACTATTATATATATAATATTATATAATATATAATATATTTTAAATTATATTATAAAATATTATATATATATTTATAATTATATGTGTGTGTGGTGTGTGTTTGTGTGGTTTGTGTGTATACATAAATAAAATATATGTTTATATACGTACACACACCACACACACACACACGCACACACACCCCCCCCCCCCCCCAAACACACACACACCACACACAAATATATAAAATTTATTTATATATATATAAATATATATTTTAAATATTATATATATATTATATATATATAATCTGTGTGTGTTGTGTGTGTGTGTGTGTGTGTGTGTGTGTGTTTTGGTTGTTGTGTTGTTGTGGTGTTTTTATATTATATATAAAATCTATTATATAATATATATATATATATATATCTATATATATATATATATTATATTGTGTGTGTGTGTGTGGGGGGGCGTTTGTGTTATATATATAATATATATATATAATATATATTATATATATATTATATATATACATTTATTTTATAATATATATATATATTATAATATATTATTATTTATGTGTGTTTTGGTTGTGTGTTGTGTGCGTTGGTGTGTGTGTGAAATTATATATAATATAATAAAACTATATATATATATATATATATTATATAATAAAATTTTATATAATTTTATATATAATATTATATATAATATAATATAAAAAATTTATATATTGTATATATATATTATATAAAATTATATATACATATATTATATATATATATATATATATATTTTTAATAATAAAATTACCAAAATATGTATTGTATATGTACGTATGTGTGTAGTATGTATATTGTATATGTGTGTATACATATATATACATATATATGTATATATGGTCACACACACACACACACACACACACACACACACACACACACAAAAACCCACACACACACAACGTTTACGCCCCCTCCCACAACACACACACACAAATTATTAATTTATATATATATTTTAATATATAATATTTATATATATATTAATGTTATATATTATTATTGTTGGGGTTGTGTGTATGTGTGTGGGTTACATATATAGTTTTAAAATGTATACAAATATACCAAATACTACATACACAAAACACACACACACACACACAACACCACACACACACACGCTTACGCACCCCCCCCCCAACCACACACAAAATATATAATAATTTAATATAATATATTAATATAAAATAATATATAAAATATATGTAAAATATTATATATAAAATATATATATGTCTGTTATTATATATATATATATAATTTTAATTATATTATATTTCAATAGTATGTATATGTAGTATGTGTGTATGTATGTATATGTGTATATGTGTGTATACATATAATACATATATATGTTATATATTTCACAACACACACACAACAACACACACACACACAACACACACACAATACATATTATATATATTTATTATAAAATTTTATATATATAATTTATATTTTATTTTGTGTTTTGTGTGTGTGTGTGTGTGTGTGTGTGTGTGTGTTGGTGCGTGTGTGTGGTACAAAATTAAACATATATTTGTATATTTTATTTATGATATTTATATATATTATATATATATATATTATGATTAAAATTATATTTATTATATTATACAAATATTTATATATATTATATATATTTTCACACATATACACATATGCATAATATAACATACATAATACATACATACATACACCACACACACACACACACCACAACACACGTTACGCACCCACAGACCACACACACACACATACAAAATATAAAATATAATATATATAAAATTATATAATTATAATATATATATATATATATTTTGTGTGTGTGTGTGTGTGTGTGTGTGTGTGTTTTTTGTGTGTGGTGTGTGTGTGTGGTGTG
>NC_051388.1:22787086-22789586 GCF_015228065.2 Penaeus monodon | reverse complement strand
ATTTCCTGGTGTGGAAGCATTCTTGCCGGTTTAGGGCAGGAATTTTATAGCCTCTTTCCATTTTGGTTTGGCCTGGCCCCCCCTATAGACCCTATTCGGGGGGCCCAAACGGGAATTTTTTCGAGCTCCCCCGGGAAGTGAAAGGACCCGCAAAATATTAAGTGTTTTTATGGGTTTTTCACTTTTAACTGTTTGATATGAGCCCCTTGTAAGCCTTGGAAAAAAAAATTGCCCCCAAGTATTTTCCCCCTCTTGGACAATTGCAGGGGGTTTGCTCCAAAATAGAAGGAAGGATGGAATTTTCTTCGTTTGTGGAAATGTTAGCCTGGTCTTACTTGGGGAAAATTTAAATTTTCTTTATTGTTGCCCACTGTAGAACCTATTTATTGCACCCCTCCCAGGTGCCCCCTTGGGCACCCCTGTAAGCATCCCCCAGAGCAGTAACAGTGAAAATTAAATCCACTACAAATTACATGAACAGCACTTGGAAAAACCTTTCAGTGCCCATTTATAGCAATGGAAAACAGCGCCCACACTTAAGACACCCCTTGTAGCCCACTTCCGGGCTGTTTCTTTAAAGTTAGAAAAACCCTTTTTTCCCACCCGAATTTCTAAATTTCCTTTTTAGAAAGGGAAGGCTTTGTATGAAGGTGGTTTTCCCCCTCTTAAACCAATGTCAAAACAGTTTTAAAGAGTAGAATGCTCCCCCAAGTGGTATCTTTAACCTTTTCTGGGTTTTCAAAGAAACTGCTAAATGTGAACCCTTCTGTGCGAAGGGAAATTTTATATAGTAGTTTCCATCCTTACAATGCATCTGTGGTCCTCTCAAACTTCTAAACCCATTCCCAATATGGGGGCACACGTTTTTCCCTTTTTTAGCAGCCTGTCCAAACCCGAAATTTACTATTTTCTCCATCAGCTTTTCGATTCCCTGGAGAGAAAAAAATTGGGCTGGGAATTTCCCGGTGTGGAAGATTCTTGCCCGGTTTGGGGCAGGAATAAATTAAAAGCCTCCCTTTTAAAGTTGGGTTCCACTGACCCTCCCCCCAGAGGAGATCTCTGCCATGGGTTTATCTAGCTTTATTAGGGAACATTTTTTTTTTTCTGGGGATGACTAAGCCCCTCTATCTTTTAAAGCGGTGGTTTACAGTGTGGGCCCTTTCCAGCGATCTTACGCACCCTTTTCCCCTACCCATGCTAAGGGGGTTTCCCAAGTTAATCGAGGAACCTACTATCTCCACATCTGGCCTCCTTTTGCACTCGCCTGGGCCTTTGGGTTTTTGGCTTTTTTTTTATGGATCAAAAATTACATTTGCTGGGGGATCATTTCAACTGCCTTAATGCACTTTCCCTTTCTCTAAAAGCTTGTTTTGGGATTCTCAGACCAACCCTGGTACCCCGGGGGTCGGCGGGAATGGCCCCCTACTTTTTCGGAATGGATTTTTTTTTGCTGCAAGGGGAATTCGTGATGTTTAATTGATTAAAAGCTCTTGAACACACTGATATCCTTCCCCAGGGTCCTTGAAATACTGCAGTTTTATCCCAAAAAAAATTTTCCCGTCCCCCATGTTCAAATCGCCATCTCGGACTCCATTGGCCTCCGGGAAAAGTATTGGAAAGTGGTTTTCCTTCCCTGTAAGTCTTCCATGACCTGCCAAGTGAAATTCATTGTGAATCCCGGGGAAACCAATTTACAGGGCATATTTGGGGAATGCCCCCCGTTTGAATTTGGAAATGTTGGGTTGTCCCCCTGTTCCTAAAACTGCATCTACTCTTAAAAAACAAGGAAACCCCCAAACCCTTCCCGAGGGTTTTCACAAAGTTTTCCCCCCCCCAGAGGTGATCCGGGCCATTGAAAATCCCAAAAGCAGAAATGGATGTGGCCCCCCCGCCCAATTTGATTTTTTCCAAATTTTAAAAATTTTTTTTTTGAAAATTATGTGGAAGGAAAAGGGAGGGTTGGGTGCAACAGTGTAAGGCCGTGGGCAGGCTATTCTCCCAGCCTTCACCTGCATTTTTGTTTTACAGGGGGATTTGGGCCCGGAAGGGAATATCATCGTACCATTTCTGCTCTTTCCCTTTATGAAGTCCTTATCAAAGGTCCCCTAAGGGGCTGAACTTTTGGGAAACCTCTCAGGGAGATGGGGGATTTTCCTTGATCATGACTCTTGTAGGGGTCACCAAAAAGGATTACTGAAGCTATCAGATGTTACAGTTTTTTCCCCCTTTTTTCATGAATTCCCCCGACGTTCCATTGGATTAGAGTATCCCGTTCTTTAGATTATTTTTTTCTAATTTTGTTTGGGAGCACCTGTGGTCCCGGTTTTTTTCCCCCACCCTTTAAACTGTCCCCTTTCCAGGATCCTGGTAGGGACCTTTTTTTAAAGGGTTTTTTACCTGTGGAACTATTTTTTCCCAGGGTTTTCCCCTTTGGGCAGGTTCAGATTTCTTTGCCTGGGGAAAGAAAGGACCTGAGCCTTTGCTTCGGGGCATAATTTCA
>NC_051388.1:22764735-22769486 GCF_015228065.2 Penaeus monodon | reverse complement strand
AAAAATTTCCCAATTGGCCCAAAAAACCCCCGGGGGGTTTAAAAACCCAATTTGGAAAATTTCACTGGCAGGTCAGGGGAAACTTACATGGAAGCGACCATTTTCCCCAATACTTTTGCAGGAGGCCAAGGGATCAGAGATGGCGATTGAACATCGGACTGGAAATTTTTTTAGATCAACTGCGTATTTCAAGGGGATCGTGAAGGATTCCATTGTTAAAGATGCTGTTAATCTTCACACACAAATTCACCTTGCAGCAAAAGCATCCATTCCGAAAAGTAGTGCCTTTACCGCCACCCCGGTCCCTGGTGGTTTGATAAATGCCAACAAGTGTTAGAGCAAGGAAGGGGCTGCATTAAGGCATTTGAAATGATGCCCCAGATGTAATCTTGTCCATACAAAAAGACCAAGCCAAGGGGCCAGGCGAGTGCTAAAGGGGGCCAGATGTGGGATAGTATGCTCCTCGATTAACCTGGACCCCTTACAGGGGTATGGAAAAGGGTGCGAAGATCGCTGAAAGAGCCCATCACTGCACCCCCTGCTTTGAAGTAGTGGCTTAGTCATCGCAGACAAAAAAATGTTGCAAATGAGCTAGCTAAATCCAGGCAGAGATCTCCTCTGGGGGGGAGGGTACAGTGGCTCCACTTGAAAGAGGCTAAATTTTTCCTGCCCCTAAACCGGGCAAGAAGTTTCCACCCCAGGAAATTACGGGCCCAAATTTTTCTTCCGCGCATCTAAAACTGAGGGAGAAAATAGTAAATTCAGGTTGACATGGCTGCTAGAAAGGAAAAAGTGCTGACCCCCTATTAGAATGGGTTTGAAGTTTGGATGACCACAGATGCACTTGTAAGGATGGAAAACTTTTAAGAATTTTCCCTTTGCACGCAAGTTTACATGTTAGCAGTCTTTTTTGCCTAGAAAAGGGCTTTTCGATCCCCTTGGAGCAGTCATCTCTTGAAAAAACTGTATGACATTGGTTTAAGAGGAGCTTACCCACTTTATACAAAGTTCCTTGCAACGGAAGTTTAGAGTTCGGGGGGGAAACGTTCTCTAACTTGAAAGATCAGCTGGAAGTGGTCTCACAAGGGAGTGTCTTAAGTGTGACGCTGTTTGCCATTGCTATAAATGACACTGTAAAGGTTGTTCCAAGTGCTGTCTCATGTAATTTGTATGTGGATGACTTTACACTGTACTGCTCTGGAGGATGCTTACAGGATGTGCAAGGACACATGCAGGCTGCAATAAATCAGGTTCTACAGTGGGCAACATATCATGAATTCAAATTTTCCCCAAGTAAGACCATGGCTATACATTTCCACAAACGAAGAATATTCCATCCTTCCTTCTATTTAGGAGCAAACCCACTGCAATTTGTCCAAGAGGTGAAGTACTTGGGTCTAATTTTTTACTCAAGGCTTACATGGGTGCCTCATATCAAACAGTTAAAAGTGAAGGCTATAAAAACACTTAATATTTTGCGGGTCCTTTCACTTACCGGAGAGCTCGCAAAAAGTTCCTGTTGGACCCATTGAATAGGATCTATAGGGGGGGCACAGTGCCATCCACATGGAAAGAGGCTATAATCATTCCTGTCCCTAAACCGGCAAGAATGCTTCCACACCAGGAAATTACAGACCAATTTCTCTCACCAGTTGCATCTGCAAGCTGATGGAGAAAATGGTAAACTTCAAGTTGACATGGCTGCTAGAAAAGGAAAACGTGCTGACCCCATATCAATATGGCTTTAGAAAATTGATATCAACCACAGATGCACTTGTGAGGATGGAAACTGCTATACAGAATTCTTTCGCACAGCAATGAAAAAGCTTATGATACTACTTGGAAGCATGGCATACTCATAAAGCTGTGTGACATTGGTTTAAGAGGAGCATTACCTACCTTCATACAAAGCTTCTTTGCTAACAGGAAGTTTAGAGTTCGGGTGGGAAACAGTTTCTCTAATCTGGAAGATCAGCTGGAAGGGGTCCCACAAGGGAGTGTCTTAAGTGTGACCCTGTTAGTCATTGCTATAAATGACATTATAGAGCTTGTTCCAAGTGCTGTCTCATGTAATTTGTATGTGGATGATTGTACACTGTACTGCTCTGGAGGAAGCTTACAGGATGTGCAAGGACACATGTAGACTGCAGTAAATCAGGTTGTACAGTGGGCAACATACTATGGGTTCAAATTTCCCCCAAGCATGACCATGGCTATGCATTTTCACAAACGAGGAAAGTTCCATCCTTTCCTCTATTCAAAAGCAAACTCATTGCAATTTTGTGTGGGGTGTGTGAACGTCTATATGTATATATATATATATAATATATATATATATATATATATATATATATATATATATATATGTGTGTGTGTGTGTGTGTGTGTGTGTGTGTGTGTGTGTGTGTATACACACACACCCATACGTATAATTATACACATATGTATGTGTATATATAGATAGATAAATAGATTCATTGATACTCACACACACACACACACACTCACACACACACACACACACACACACACACACACACACACACACACACACACACACACACACACACACACCCCACAACACACCACACACTATATTATATATATATATATATTATAAAATATATATATATATATATATATATATCAACTTTTACTTTAACTCTTATAATTAGCCAAGTTACTTATTTGCCCATAATGGTAAATTTGTTTATAATCGGACATGCTTCATAGCTCACAAATCTCCCTATACAAATATGTATGTGCCTTATCTGAAAATCATTCAATCATACATGGAATTGCCGGTGATTGTTTCAAAAATTTAATTTTTTCCAGTTATGTCCATAATTATATCCAGTAGATTATTGGTGAATGACAGGCATACTCTCTCAATGATCAATTATTAAAAATTGATCATTGAATCTCCACATGGCACCGATAAAGTCTCTACGATGAAAGTGGAAATATTCCTCAGTCCTCACTATGTCTCAGGAAAAAACAATCCGTGTCACTGAAAATTCTAGTTGGTTAATGCTACCTGATCCCGTCCCCTTTGTATTGTATTTCAAAATTTATTTTTTTACAGGAATTTTTTCTCTATACCCATAAAATAAAAACGTTAACAGTTAGGTAAAGTTAAGACACTCTTTAAGAAGTAAACCTGAATTTTTTTATAGCGTTGAGTCATTTAAAAATGAAAATGCTCTGGGAGCAGAAGGATAGATATGGGGCTACTGACCTCTTTGCTTTAACAAAATACAAGATAAGTAGATCGAATATTAATCTAGCATCGTGTTCTCATATCATACGTTACTCTTCCTCTCTCCCCCAAGCTGAGCTCTTGACAGCTGCAAACTTTCTTTTTTTTTGTCACTTTTCCTTCCCACCTTGTGCAGACAATATGCCACCAACTGCTTTGAATGATGCCATCGATGTTGGCAGTAATAATAATAAGTGTGATATCCTGTTAATGTCCCGTTAAGCGGTGTAGTGTGATGCTCATCATAATATGAAAATGAAAAGTTTGTGATGTTTACTCACTTTTCTCTTCAAAACGGAATCAGCACAACCTAAGCGAAAGATGACAACTGTTTATTTTTATTTTTAATATACTGGAGCATAGCATATATACTTATGCAAATTTTTATGCAAGAGATCATATGGATTATTAGTTTTTGTTTTAAGAAAAGGGTAATGTAAATAAAATGACATTAATGATAATATGATAACAGCGGCAACAATAATAATAACAATATTAATAATAATAGCGGTGATAATAAAGATAATAATAATAATAATAATAATAATAATAATAATAATAATAATAAGAAGAAGAAGAAGAAGAAGAATGAAAATGACAAAATTAATAATAATAAAGATAATGATAATAGAAAATTATAATAATGAAAATCAAAATCATAACGATAAGAGCTATGATGATGATATTTATGAAACGAAATATTAATAGTAATTACAGTAATCACAATTACAATAATTATATAATAATTACTATAATTATATAATAATGATTACAATAATCATAATAATAATTACAATAAAATCGTTGTGATGATAATATCAATATGAGTAATGGTAATTAACAATAACGATTAGAAATAGTACTGACAATGATAATAATAATGATAATGATAATTTTAACAATAATGATCATGTTATTAATGATAAGAATAGTAATAACATTAATGTTAATAGTACTACTACTACTACTAATAATAATAATGATAGAAGATGATAGTAGAAACGATACTACTATTACTAATAATAATGAAAACAACAATATATATCAGATATTCACACACGCACGCATGCACACACACACACGCACACACACACATACATCCACATACATACACACACGCAAACACGCACACACATATATATTATGTATATATTTATATATCTACATATATATTTATGATTTTATATATACATTATATATATATATATATATATATATATATATATATATATATATATATATATGAAAAAGGAATAATGCAGTGCCGCACTGATATACTTATATAACAAACCTCCCGGACCGGGCTTCGAACCTAGGTCACTCAGGGTATGAAACTGGCGAGCCAATACTAAACCGACATACCATACGACTTGTTATATATCTTTATCAATGCGGCATTGAATTATTCCATCTTTCACACCACACCACACACACAACCACACCACACACACATCACACACACCACACACACACAATATAATATTATCTATAT
>NC_051388.1:22762698-22764635 GCF_015228065.2 Penaeus monodon | reverse complement strand
TCCCTGTGAGGGGGCGTGGTCATCCCTCTATGGAAGGGGAAAGGGGATCATTGGATATAGCAACTACCATCGCATTACATGCTCAGCATCCCAGGCAAAGTTCTCGCCCACATTCTTCTGAAACAGATCCGCAACCACCTACTGAGGCATCAGAGACTGGAGCAGTCTGGATTTACTCCTGGCAAGTCCAATGAATACTAGTGCTTCGAGTAATTGTGGAACATCGTCGTGAGTTTGGTCGTGGGTTGCTTGCTACCTACATCGACCTCAAGAAGGCGTTTGACTCGGTGCATCGGGAATCAATATGGGAGATCATGGGACTTGGGAATTCCGACACAGATTTTTGGCCAAATAGAAGCCTTTATACTGGTACTGAAAGTGCTGTAAAGTGTAGTGGGGGTTTCTGCGAAATCTCCATGTTATTCAGGAGTGAGGCAAGGCGTGGGTCCTTGCATCGACACCTTATGGAACTGGATAATGGCAGAGCTACCAGCAAAGTCAGTGTGGAGCAACACTGGGCAATATCAAGTTCTCAAACACTGACTTTGCCGATGATGTTGCTATCCTATCTGAGTCCCCCCTAACGGAAGCTGCCTTGTCTCGGTGGGGGGGCTTGAAGTCCCAATGATCTGGTGAGCCAGACCAGAGGGCTACCCATACTGGAGGGGTCACCAGTGAGGGATGAGACAAAATGGCTTCCTGGTACACTAAGGCCTATGAGAGGGGATGGTGCATCCACCCCTGGTTCATTCCATTTTGGACCAGGGAGAACTCTCCCACGTGTGTTTGCCATGCGTGGCATCCCATATTACCAGGAGACAGGAGTCCTGGATACTGCACGCTGCGCCCTGCAGCTAGCAACATACCTCTTTGGTCCTTTATTCTGGTTAGACGGGTGGCTTGATCAAGGCCCGGTCAAGTCAATTGGCTGGTCAAATATGGCTAAGGTCAAGCAGGCACTATTCAGTCGATAGGGCATTGGTCCCGCGACTGCCATCAGTACTGTAATAATGGCTGCATATATTTTCTCATTACCCCTGTGGCTGTTGGGAGATTTTGAGCCCCAACTATAGCTTCCCCTCATTGGACTCCATGGTGGGTGGGGGGGGGGAGTGAGGAAATGAAGAATTCCAGTTTGTATAAGTACTACAAATTTACGAAGATGTAGCTCTCTCCCTGATGACCTATGCAATCCCCTGAACATTTCTTCTTGAACATCACATGTCACTCTGGAACCTTTCCAGCTTCCAAAGGGCAAGAATGGGAATCGTAATGGTTTCCGGGCTCCCAAACCAGGTAAGAAGAAGAAAAGTCCTCCTCAATCCACTAAGGAAATCTTACCTGGTAAATACGAAAGCATTTCATATAGTAAGTACCTAGTAGTGAAGACCACTGATGGTGTATCAATCATGGATCTTGATATTTTTTAAGTACATCGGAAAATAGTTAAAGTATGTCAACATGATCCTCGCATCACAGCACAGCGAGATTTTATCCTAATAATAGTTGAGATTTTGTCACCAGACGAGAGTGACCGTCTGCGTGCGATATGTGACATTCCTGGGGCTCAAGTTTCATGTTCTCACAAAACCCTCAATCAGTGTAAGGGAATTGTCTTTTCCCGAGACCTGATGAGGTATTCTGAGGAGAAAACTGTTAGGGGAAAACTAGAAAAATTTTAATGTAGTGGCAGTAAAACGTTTTAGGAAGAAAGTTGATGGTTTGGAACAGTCGACACCAGATCTTCTTCTAACTTTTAACATGTTAGTCCTTCCAGAATCGGTCAAGTTAGCATGGCACCACCTCAAGGTAAAGCCATATGTGCCCAACCCTATGCGGTGCTTCCACTGCCAGGATTATGGGCATGGAGCCAACTCTTGCCATTTTAAAGAAAATGGGCAACCAAGAGTATGTGTACAGTGTGGTACAACAGGTCA